>NC_141148.1:8242828-8542828 GCF_053477565.2 Lygodium microphyllum | reverse complement strand
TCCATACAGAAGCTGGATCTTAGCTCCAACAAACTTGTGGAAACCCTCCATGTGGATCTTGGCATGTAACAGCCCATCTTTGGAGGTCCTATATTTGCGCATCAACACTATCACAGGTCCCATACCTTCTTCTATTTGGAGCCTCTGTGGGTAGGTAGTGACTCTGATGCCTCCATTATCCACAACATGGAGTGGCAGCAGAGAAATGGTCAGTTTCATGGTTTGCTTCTAAATACGTCCAAAGCTTCTATGCAAACTCCAAGAAAGCTGCCATCTCTGGTACCCCCTGATTCCTGTGGCTTTTCAATGTTGTACCTATCCTGATGTACCATGTCTTGATGTACCTATGCACCTGAGTAACTAGGGTTCTTGAACTAAAAAGAAACTAAAACTAGAGGGAGGAGAGAGAAAGGAGGATCAAAGACCGGAGCTCTGATACTAACTGTAATGAAGGAGACCTAGGAGAGAGAAGGAGAGAAGGGAGAGACTGCAAAGAGGAGAGAAAAAGAGGAAGAAGATAAGAGAAGAAGAGAGAGAGACTAGCTGAAGAGAGAGAAAGACAAGAAGAGGAGAGAGAAATGGCTGGCAGCCATGGAAGGACAAGGAAGAAGGTGAAGAAGCTAAAAGGACAGATGTATATTCATCAAACGGTGCCTATGCAGTGTCCCTTACACCTTTTATACTTAGGTCAACTTGACCTAAGTATTTCCCCTCCATTACACACTCTCTTTGAACTAGTGCATTGTTAGTTACACTCATTTTTTATTGATAAGGGAGTGGTTTTATCTTGGATTGGTGTTAAATAGTTAGGATGATCATCTGATGTTTCCTATTAAGTAAGATTGAAACTCCCATGTTCAACTAACTTCACTATTCTCGAGAGGAGATTGGATAGTGTTGCTTTGTGGATCTAGGAGATTTGGTTGAGTGCTATTGAAAAACAGCCCTTTTAAGGTTCAAAGAAGGGGTACTTTGCAAGTGCTATTAGAATGAAAGTGATAAGATAAATAGGTTGACTTGCACCTTGAGGTTCAATAGAAGTTAAGTTTTTTTTTTTAACAATAAAATAACAAGGTTAAATAGGAGTTAAGGTTAAAAGAAACAAAATACAATAAAATAACTAGAATGGACGATTGAAGATCTTGAGAAAATAAACTTCTTTAAAGAAGTACAGTAAAATTGAGTTGGCAATTAACTTTATCTTATAGTACATATCTATTTAACCATATTCAAGATTGAAAGATTTGAGAAGCTTTCTTTATAGAGGTGACTATGAATATCTTGTTTGGGCTAGGAAGGGAAGCCTTTTGGTTAAATAAAATAGAGGATGTTTCTATTGAAGGAAAGCAAATAAGAAAACTAAGTTGGAAAATGAGTTATGATGGTTTACTTGAGGTGAGATCAAGAGTCTTGCTTGTCAAGCATACTATGTTAATTAGACATGAATGAAATAGAAATTAGCTTGCAATAATATCCCACTTCTTATCTAGATGAGGACATCTTGATGTTTTCAAGGGGGAAGTGGATGTAATGTACCCACCCTTTATAACTTAGATATTATATTGCAAGTTTTGCTGCACATGAACAAGGTTCTAAAGTAATAATGCTTAGGGATTTTGAGGAACCTTGTTTTTTTATTTTTTAATATTGGTAAATATTCTCTTGATTGCAAAGTACATAAAGATTAAAATGTGAACTTTTCAAAACTACTAAAGTAGTTACTGTGAAGAGATAGGATCAACACATAGCCAAATCAAAAGTTATGGCCATTTGGAGTTTTGTCTTGCGTGCAATAATTAAAAGTGTTTTTTTGTGCTTTTAGGTTGTTTTTGAAAGGGATGTGTTTTCTCCCTATCAAATCCCATAAGCTTTGTGTGCCTTAGAGCTTGCCTTGGCATTTTGTTGATAAAGTTTATTAAAACGTTTTGCGTTTTCACTTTTCCTTATTTTTATGATTTTGTGATTATAAGGAAATGCATATTCCCCTTCCCATTCAAAAACTATTTAAGAGATACCCTTGAACCCCCTAGCGAGCCCCTAGCACACAACTAATCTCCACACACTCACACCCTCCACTCCAAACATGCGACCCATACCAACTCAACCTCCATATGCTTCATGACACCACTCTTCATAGTTGGAACTCTACCTAAGCAACAAGCACTAAAGATTAGGCTTATTCAATTTATCAATGAATAGCCAATTGGCCTCAAAATGTAACATGAATGCTACTCTTGCTTGTGTTGTCATTACCATCAATACATGTGAGTAATATCCCAAGTGGAGGAATATGAGTGAGGAAGGGCAAGAAGTGAGTTTTTTGAACGAGTTTTTTTTGGCAACCCCTCTATTCTTATTCCACATAGTTCACTTATTCCATCCTTAGATGTATCCACCACCACCACCACCATCATTGTCACAACCATCACCACCGCCGCCGCCGTCCCTAGCGCTACCACCATCACTACCTTTGCCACCACCTTCACTCACACACACACGTGTGCACACGTACACACACACACACACATTCTCTCTCTCTCTCTCTCTCTCCCTACATGTAAGTAGTTCATTCTCTCTCTCTCTCTCTCTCTCTCTCTCTCTCTCTCTCTCTCTCTCTCTCTCTCTCTCTCTCTCTCATATTTACAACACAAAACAATTTCTGCAAACAATCTAGATCTAGATTCATATTGATCTCTGGCAAGTGTACTATTGTTTCACAAATTGACAGATAATGATAGTAAAAGATTATCATAAATTTAATCATAGCTAACCAAAGCGAGATATGTTTGTATTTTCTCAACAAAATAAAACACATTTACTCTAATAATTAGCAAAGTCTTTGCTTTGTTGGTCACACTATGGGCGATGTTGGAAAAGTTCTTTTCTTTCCAAATATGAGATGTAAGTTCTCTTCGGTAAGCATGGGTTGATGTATAAACATATCTTCATTTGCATCCATTCCAAATACTCACTAAATATTTTTCTTTATACATGGCTCTAGCAACCTTATTAAACGTTGGTTAAAAAATAAATACTCATTATTAAATCTTGCATATTTTTGGATTATTTATTATGGTGGTAAGAAGGGATATTGATTGGTGAAAACAAGTATAAATTCGATGCTCAGTGAATATGCCTAATGAGAGAGAGAGAGAGAGAGAGAGAGAGAGAGAGAGAGAGAGAGAGAGAGAGAGAGAGAGAGAGAGCATCATCTTGGTCTTTCATTGTGCATGTCTTTGCTAAGTTGGCATCATGTTGTTGAAATATTAATATTCATAGGCTATAAAATATAGTTATACTTCTTTGAACTAATCATATGTGTGTATATGTATGTGTGCACTTGTTAAGACTTCTAATATACACACATAAATACATGCACACATACATATGTATATATATTAATGAGAGAAATAGAAACAAGTTATTAATGAGACACACACACATACACGTGTGCATGCATGCACACACACATACACATAGAGAGAACAATCAAGGTAGGTTTGTCTAGTGCATATTAGAGAACTAAAGACATAACTTTAAATATTATTGCTCATAAAACTCTAATTTGCCTTAACTAAGTAATTCATCAATGGTTTGCCTAGTCTTTAAAATAAAAAATATATTCTAGATACTTTGAATGTAAGGAATTTCAATGAAAGGGTTTTAGGACTCAATGGAGAAAAGAGGGAGAAGAGAGATATAAAAATAACTTTTGGATGAGAGTGAGAGAGAGGAAATAAAAATAATTATTGATGAGAGACAATAAAGATGTGTCTTTTTTAAAAATCATTGATAAGAGAGAAGAGAAAGAAATATGAAAAGTAGTTTGGATAGAGAGGTACCTTTTTCAAATTAATGTAGGAGAGAGTGCTAGAAAATTTTGAAGCCAAAGAAGGGAGCCCCCTTCTTTGGCTTCAAATTTTTCTATCTAGAGTACTACCTTAGACCCTCTCCTACATTAATAGCCAGCCTTGGATCTTTACACACCTACACACACACACTCTCTCTCTCTCTCTCTCTCTCTCTCTCTCTCTCTCATGTGGCTTTAAAAATTTCTAGCAACTCTCTCCTATAACATCACAATACTACCTTTGAACTTCTCCTATATTGATAGCTTTGGATCTTTATCAAAACATGCATACACACACACTTTCTCTCTCCCTATCTCTCTATGTGTGTGTGTATGTGTGTGGCTCTAAAAAATTCTTTTAACTTTCTCTTACAATACTACATTTAGGCCTTTTCTATACATTAATAACTTTGGATCTTCAATACACACACACTCTCTCTCTCTGTGCATGGCTTAAAACAATTATAGCAACTCTCTCCTATAATAATATAATACTATCTTTGGGCTTCTCTTACATTAATAACTTTGGACCTTTATCAAAATATACATACACCTTCTCTCTCTCTCTCTCTCTCTCTCTCTCTCTCTCTCTCTCTCTCTCTCTCTCTCTCTCTCTCTCTCTCTCCATCCAACTTAGATCAAATTCCTTTATATAAAAGCTTTTAGCCTAAGTATAATTAGACTAAAAAGTCATATTTTGATTATAATTTCAATAGTATAAAACTTTTTAAAATTTTTGATAAGGTCTTTATTTTGCCAAATGCTCAATGCAAAAGACAGTAGCCATTGTACATTATGTTAATTATTAGTTTTCTATATTAGGTTAAAAAAATCCAAAAGAGAGGACTATTTCTTGTTATAAAGTCCAAACTTTTCAATATAGTTCATTCAAAAATTCTCAATTTACTATGCCTCACATTAAAGCATATCATAAATATACACACAATTTGATCTTCCTAGCTAATAATTATTTTTTATCTCTTTTCTCTCATCACACATTATTTTAAAATTGTATTTTCCTTTTTTATCTCATAAAAATTTACACACACACACACACACACACACACATTCTCTTCTCTCTCGACTCTATTGAGTCCTAATGTCTCTAAAGAGAGAGAGAGAGAGAGAGAGAGAGAGAGAGAGAGAGAGAGAGCGAGAGTTGCAAGAGATACACATAATGAGAAATGAAGATATGGGCCATACACATACACATACACATAGAGAGAGAGAGAGACACGCATACATACATGCACTACTTAATTCATTACTTAGGTAATAAGTGAAGTACTAATCATTTTTTAGTTAATTACTAAATAGAAATATAAAGAGAGGAGAGAGAGAGAGAGAGAGAGAGAGAGAGAGAGAGACAAAGACAAATGGGAGAGAGAGAGAGAGATGATGTAACTTGCTTTGACTTTTTTTGGGTCGAGAAGGGGGTTGCTAGCAATTTATCGAGAAGAGGATTGCTTGCAACCCCTTTTTGAGATGATTTTTTTTTTCACAAGTATCCTCCATCATTTCTTTAAGGGAACTTGTAAAATTTTTTTCTATCGAACAGGGGATTGCCGGCAACCCTTTCTCGACAAATTTTTTTTCACAAGTCCTCTCTAAAAAAAAATCACTAAACATGGAGCTATCAACAACCTTCCTAGCCAAAAAAAAAAAATCATAAGTCTCCTTAGAGAGATGGAGGCAACTTCTGAATGTTTTTAACTAGGAAGGGGTTGCTGGCAACCCCTGTCTAGTGACAAAAATTTTCATGTCCCCTTAGAGAGATGATATAAGGGAGTTGTGATTCAAAGCTCTCTCTCTCTCTCTCTCTCTCTCTCTCTCTCTCTCTCTCTCTCTCTCTCTCTCTCTCTCTCTCTCTCTCTCTCTCTCTCTCTCTCTTAGAAAGGGTTGCTAGCAACCCCTATTCAGCAAAAAAAATCATGTCCCCTTAGAGAGATGATGGTAAAGTCACATAATCTCTCTCTCTCTATCTCTTTGTCTCTGTCTCTCTCTCTTTTTCTCAATGAGAAAACTACTACAACATTCAAGTGGACAAAGAATTGTTCTTCTAGTTCACATAGGAGATAAAGAGAATTTCAAACCAAATGATGATATTGAGTCTCAGAAGTCATGCAAGTTAGTAGCATGGAGACTTCTCTACAAGCATAACTCTATATCATTTTATAGAAGTATATTTACAGTGTTATCTTGTCAATATGTTCTCTATATGTAATACAACTATGAATGGTAGGTTCATGTATAGGCAATTGGAGAAGGGGATGTTGCAAGCTTTGCCAAGGAAATACAAGGATTAGGTGCACTTGAAGGAGTAGCTCATATATAAGGATCACTAGATTGAGCAACAATGGAACAAGGAGGTGTACCGGAGATGTCATATCTTTCTCAACTACGTAAAGGTGAATTTTCCTCCAACGAGCATGCATTATACTAAAAATACTCGAAAAAAATTGTGCAAGAGACATAAGGATCCAAATTCTTGGTAAGTAATTCCACATGTATTCTTTAGAATATGTCACACTTTTATGTCTTCTCTTCAAAAGAGAATATGGTTGATCGTAGAAAAGTGATACCTACAATGCATTTGTTCTCGTAACTCATTTTTTGGTAGGGAGTCAGGGTGAAGCCATAATTTCTAAAATGTTTTGATGGTATTGATTGGCGATACTTTAGTCCTACAATGATACAATTGTGGATGATAGCATAAAGAAGATGCAATGTAACGCACCTAACTCCTTTACATATCCATTTACATTTCAAGATATCCCATGGATACCATCCTCTTCAAATGGATGCTTCCCTATTTGACTGAGGGAAATCCCTAGAATACCATCCTGTTGAAATACATGCTTCCATGTTTGAGAGAGCTAGTAAGTTTTAACGATAGAGTCTAGGAGTTTGTTAGAGAACACCCATTTCACCCTCCTGCAATGGAGTTGGATTGGTATTTAATGTTTGCAATAAATATGTTCATTTGCTTTGCATATAATAGTTCACTAACTTGCAAATGCATTTGTGGATTTAGAAATTTTTTTTTGTAGTTTTTGTAGTAAGTTCATGTAGTATAATGTAAAACATATTAGTATATTAAAATATTGATTGTTGAAGTTTGAAGTTTAAAATGAAGAATTCTTGAAAGGAATAACATCTACAAGTAATGAAGTAATACATAGTTATATTTTACGGAGATTGTGAAGCAATTGTTTGCAAGGGTATATTGTAAACGAATGCATAACTTCAATCTATATGTAAACCTAATCAAATGAGGAAGAGAGAGAGCAATGTGCAAGTATAAGTGGATGTGTCTATAGTTTACTCGTGTGTGCATAACTAAAGTACTAACACATCAAGTTGTAATTATAAAATATGTGCAAACAAGAGAGGGGGGATGTGAATGTATATGTAGTGTGATATCTCATATGCATGCGCGTAATTGAACTATTAACATTGTGATAATATTATCAAAGATAAGCACATAAGATTAATCTAGTGATGTAAATAAGTTGAGAGAGAACTACTAATTCATTATGAGAGAGAGAGAGAGAGAGAGAGAGAGAGAGAGAGAGAGAGAGAGAGAGAGAGAGAGAGAGAGAGAGAGAGAGAGAGAGAGAGATGACATAGTTGGGGGTAAAAAAGACAAAGAGAGAGAGATATACAGATAGAGAGAGAGGTTGTTATTCAGAAAGGAGAAGAGGGAAATGGATGTCATGGATCCCCAAAATATGAGTGAGAGATGTGTGTGTGTGTGTGTGTGTGTGTGTGTGTGTGTTTTAGGGGAGTGACATGTTGAGGGTTGGTCCCTAACATATGAGAGAGAGAGAGAGAGAGAGAGAGAGAGAGCGAGTGAGAGAAAGAGAGAGGAATGTGTAAGTATTTCTGGTTTTGCTTATGTGTGCACAATAGAAGTACTAATACATCATGATGTAATTATAACATATATACAAATAATTGGGAGAGGGGAGACGTGAATGTATACAGAGTTGATATCGCTCGTGTATGTGTAATTCAACCACTAACATTGTAATAATATTATAAAAAATAATCACACAAGCTTAATATAGTGATGTAAAGTAATAAGGGAGTGAGAATTACTAATGTGTTGTTAGAGAGAGAGAGAGAGAGAGAGAGAGAGAGTTGGAGGTAAAAAAGAGAAAAAGAGAGATAGAGAGATAGAGAGAGAAAGAGGGTGTTATCGAGAGGGAGGAGGAGAGGGAGATGCATGTTGTGGGTCTCCAAGATATGAGAGAGAGAGAGAGAGAGAGAGAGAGAGAGAGAGAGAGAGAGAGAGAGAGAGAGAGAGAGAGGAGAATGAATTGTGATTCTGATGAGGAGGAGGAGAGTAAAATGTGGTGGTGTAGTGGCGATGCTAGTGGTGGTAATGTTATTGAAGGGGAGTGAGATGTCGATGGTTGGTCCCCAATATATGAGGGGAGAGAGAGGAGAATTGATTGTGGCTCTAATGAGGAGGGGGAGAGTAAGATGTGGTGGTGGTGATGGTGGCAACGGTGGCAATGGAGGAGCAGCATTGGTGCTTGATATATGCCCAAAAGAAAAAGAGAACCAAGTGGACTATGTGGAATAAAACTTGAGGTTGCCAAAAAAAGCTCGCTCAAAAGCTCACTCCAAAAGCTTGCTTCTCGCATGCACTCTCAACCATGGCTCCATTCGACAACCAAATTCCTAGTAGCAAAGAAAAGTTTGTCGTTACATTCTTATTGTAGTATATTGCATTTATGATACATTTGTTTTTACTTTTTGTTTCCTCCTCCATTGTATTGGAGGATTGGTTGTGATGCACTCGATGCATCCTTCCAGCTTTGGAGTAGAATAGCTATTGATGGTGTGGACCATGTGGACATTGTTGAGAGAGTTGCATTTTTGTGAATGGCACCACCTAGCATTGTTGGCATAAGATAGGTGGTAATAAAGCCCAACTCTAGTGACAATGTCCTTGGAAGGAGCAGAAGGGTCCAATGTTAGGTCTAGGGAGGGTTATTGGCCAACTCATTGCCTTGTCAACCACCTAGGATGAGGTGTGCAGTCCCTTAGGGTATACCATTAGTGGATGAGAAGACCAATGTGGATTGGCAA
Organism: Lygodium microphyllum; assembly: GCF_053477565.2. Lineage (NCBI taxonomy): Eukaryota > Viridiplantae > Streptophyta > Polypodiopsida > Schizaeales > Lygodiaceae > Lygodium > Lygodium microphyllum. Next base: position 8,533,878 of record NC_141148.1, on the reverse strand, counting down.
GCCAAATCATAGGTTGTTAGTAATCTTGTTTTGCCAATTATGGGATTAGCAATTCTATGTTTTGCTAATAAAAGAATGTTTGTTTATCAATTGATAGACATGTTGTGCATGAAGGAATCATGTAATGAACCCTATGTAATGGAACATTTAAGAAAGCTATTTATATATGTCAAAATAGCAGGTAGCATAGACTATTTAGACAACTAACAATTATCGTGTCTATGGGTAGAAAGTAGGAAGATGGAGATCCCAATAACCCCATCTTATGGATGAGTTGGCTTGATTAGTTGGGTGACTTTTCTAATTTTTGCTAAGATTAGAGCAAAGTGATTATGACCACCTATGTAAAAGGATAGAATCAAGCTAGTATTGTTTTAGGGGGCTAGATGTGTGGCTATAATATGATAGAGGGGTTGACACTTTGCTCCCTCCTCATTTCACATCTCTTTAAACCAAGTGCTACTCTTATCTTTGATTGGTCATGAAGTGATCTCTCTTGGAATTAGATTGCTATGAGGGTGACCATCCAATGTTCCTTATTAAATTCCCACATTTAACTAAGTCCATTGTTTTCAAAAGGGGGACTAGTTGATGTTGCTCGTGGAACTAGGAGATTCAATTGAGTACCACTAAAAAAGGACCCTTCTAAGGTTTGAATGAGGGGTACCTTAAATATACTTGTCATGTGTAGGGGGGCATAGCAAACTTTTATAAGAACTCTTGATTAGCATATTGTAGTAAGATAATATAACTTGCAACATCTCATTAGTGAATGATAATATGACTACAATAGATGCACATGATGAATAGAGTAAAGTTGATGATGAACAATTCAAAGGCATACCTATGGGCCAACAAGATAGCTCTCATGAGTTCAAAGGGATACCCATGGATCAAGGATATAGCTCTCATCAATATCATGTGCATAGAATCTAATGGACTAACTAATTAGCACCCAAAAGAATGTCCTACCCCTTGTGAGGTGGGGAGAGGTTGGCAATGTGTATGAATGGGAAGGAGATTAGTGTGGCTTGGCCATGCAGTAAGAACTTCAAGTAACTTGTTTTGTTCCTAAATGGAGTTGGAATATTAAAAAATGAAAATTAAAGTCAAGAAGCTTCAAAGACAACTTCAAAGCACATACACATGCTAGGTTGCTAGCAAAGAGAGTTGAGACGATAAGCATAGAGGTGGACAATGTTGACTTCTATTGTGTTTACTTTAGTAATGCTCATAGTTTGTAGATTGATTCTCAAAGTAGACCATTATGTGACCTTATCGAAGTTCAACTACCAAGTGTTAGATTTGAACTAATTCTAGTGTTGTGCGTGCGTGCGTGCGTGCGTGTGTGTGTGTGTGTGTGTCCACCCTGCTTATTAGGCTTGCAACAAATAAGGGCACATACCTTCCAAGTGATGTGCATGTTGACACATACATTATTGGTCTTGTGCAAAAAGAATAGATTATTTTGAAAATTTTGATTGAATGATTGGATATTGATCAAATGGCTTTATACCATATACTTAATCTTTTCCAAAATGAAAAAAGTTGTGGTTTACATACATGCACATGTGCACGCGTGTGCACACACACACACACACACTCTCTCTCTCTCTCTCTCTCTCTCTCTCTCTCTCTCTCTCTCTCTCTCTCTCTCTCTCTCTCTCTCTCTCTCTCTCTCTCTCTCTCTCTCTCTCTCTCTCTCTCTCTCTCTCTCTCTCTCTCTCTCTCTCTCTCTCCCCCCCCCCCATGTGCCTCATCCCACCTTTTCTAAGAAGATGAACTTGGCAAGGATGCAACCACAAAAAGCATGAGGAGAGCTTAAAGCCTTTTGGAAAGAAAGATAGAGGGAGAAAAATGTGCTTTAATGATAATCACTCTCTCTCTAGATAAACCATGTGGAACTGTCTAGCTCAATATATACAATTTTGGTAGTATTTTGAGCCATGGTTGATTATACAAATGAACATCGAGATGTAGATTCATCACCATGTACATGTATTGACAATGGTATTGAATGATTTACATGCAACATGAATCGGCAATCCATATTAACCATGATTGCATGATGGATTGCAGGCCAAGTGCTTCATTGCCTCTTGCAAACTTATTGAGTTGGCATATTGGGTCCCAATAAGAAGTAGACTAGGCACTTTGTGCCTAGTGTCATTGCATCTAAGCTGGCACTATGCGCCAGCTTATGTAATGTATGTCTTTGAAATGTTATTATATATTTAAGGGTTATTATATTTCATGTCTTTATGTATGTCTTGCATGCCTAGTCTCTATTAGAACCATGTCGAGAGTGGCACTATATGAATGCCCATGTTTGGTGTTGCAAAAGCACCATTGTTACCATTGGTTAACACATTTCACATCTTGATGCATATTTTACATAGCAATATGATTCATGGCAAGTTGAGTATTTAGAAAACAAAGCATGAGAGACCTTAAAACTATTGTGAAGCATTTGTATTGATAATAGTTAATGCATTGCACTCCCATGTCAATTATTGAATGAATAACTTGATTTTTAAAAATAGACTTTACCATACAAAAGAAAGAAACATTTACATTATTTATTAAAGTCCAACTACTCTTGCAATTTATTGACTTAAATGTACAAAAAAATGAAACCAATAACATTATTTGTCTAAACCATATGAATACAAAAAGATGAATGAAGAAAAAGCAATCTTGAAATGTCATTGTAGTATCCCAATTATAAGAGAAGTAAAGAAAAATGCAAGAAAGTATGTAATGCTCTATATCATCTATTGAAAAGAAAGCCTTCTCTTCTTAGTAGAGTTATTCAAAGTGGATGTAGCACGTGAACCATGCAATGGTGAAGTTATGACATGTCCCTTCCCAGACTATGTTACAACACCTAAAATAAAAAAGTAATGTAAAAAACACAATATTAGATTTATCAATTTTATATATTAAAATGTTTATGAAAAAAGTGAGTAAGTACTTCCTGGGAAAATGGCACAATTAGCTCCAACATTCGTAGAGCAATTAGTGAAGTTTGGATCAAATTAGTGCAAAGTAACAAAACGTGACAAATCCCAGAACTCCCACTTACTCTAGTCATTTGCTATACGTCTAGTGTGGGAGCAGGATATGAAGTAATCATCTTCTTTTTGTCTAACATAATAGCACCAGACATATCCAAAGTATAGAATTTTGATAGTAGTTACATTAGTAAATCCATCATCTCGTAATATTTCAATTAATCTAGCCATACTTCTACGACTTATGTCATTCCTAGCCATAATGCATAATGCCTCTTGAATTCCCATTCGATAAGGCAATGCATGATAATATTCAAAAACTGTTTGAGCCATCTAACAAAAATACAAAAAAATAAAATATTTGTCAAAATTATAACGTTACTTAAAGAAGCCAATACACCTTACAATCCAAAAGCAAATCCTAAGAACATTAGAAGTTAGTTAATACACACATTACAATCCAAAAATAAACCTTAAGAACAAATAAGAAGTTAAACACATGATTAAACTTGTATTAGTGAGTGCAATAAAAAATATTGAAACAAAAAATATATATGTTTATAAAATAATTTAATTTTTAATCATACAATTTAATAAATATGTATATACAAAATTACTTTTTTATATTGATGAATGACGTATTACAAACATACCAAATTTTTTTTAAATTAATGAATTTATAAAAAACTAAGATTAGTTTTATTTTCTTTGACTTATATGAGAGAGAGAGAGAGAGAGAGAGATCTTTAAAAATGTAAAAATCATGTAATCACAATAACGACAATAATTACAACCAAATAAAAACATATACTAATAAGCGCTTCATAAAATTACATTAGAAAAGGATAGACTACAATTGTATTGGTAAAAAGTGGATTATAAAGCATAATAACAACAACCATAAATACATAACAAAATGAAAACATATACTAATAAAGAGTTAAGAATATTTAAATTATTCACAACAATAAAGCTGTAAACCAAGTTAGGATATCTCTTGAACCACTTTGCATTGCATATCACCACTATTTAACATTGTATGATCGTATGATGTATAATGAACAAAGTGCATAACAAAGCAACTAAATAAAAACATATACAAATAAATATTATTGTGGAACAATAGACTACAAAATAAAACGCAAACATAAACATAAACTAAACATAAAGGTGTATACCTAGAGGATGAAATTGATGGAGACAACAAATGTGTAGTATTTACAAAAAGATACGACAACCATTGTCAATGTAAGATGTATTGATGAACATATATATATGTATGAAAGAGAGAGAGAGAGAGGAGAAACCGTGGTGGTGAGGTGGTGGGGCGAGGTGGAGAGAGAGGGAGAGGAGTGGTTGTCAATAAATTGATTGCTTATTACGCATTCTCTATTTAATAAGTTTATGTATATAGATTAATGACTCACTTTTCTTTAAGTGTTGATGATGATCTAGCATGGCCATGAGACCATTTAGAGACCAGTATTCCTAGTGCATCACTTAATGGGGTGATCAGAGCACTGTGACGGGGATATCTGGTACATGTAGTACAAGTTATGAAGGGGGAAGGAAGTGTGCGCCAAGTGTAAAAGTGTGCACAAGAACCAAGGAGTTAAAATGAAGATGGATCGAGTTCTAAGAAGAGGAAGTGCATTAGCATTGTGTATATGTATCTATGTGTGCATCCAGGGACGCCTGGGAATGTTTACTTGTGTGTAATGAGCATTGCATTCATTTGGGGTCATCCTCTCCCTTACAAGTCAAGGTTTAAGGTCTTTTCTTTCATTAAGAAAGACGAGAGAGGTAATTCTCTCACTAAGAAAGACAAGAGACATGATCCTCTAGAAGTGAGCAAAGAAGCGATTTTCTCTTTCTAAGGTCTAAGATGACATAAGCTTTTGTGGGAAGTCAATCTTAAGGTTGAGGCCCAAGGCAATCTAATGAACTCTCCTTATCTATGGCTCAAGGTGGTTGCATGGACCACAAGTTAAGAGTACAGTTTAAAAAGCTGTTTTTTAAAATAAAATAGACATGGTGAATCTATTTTTAAAATATCTCGTGATAGAATGCCGATCTCTAAAAATGGCCCTTGAGGGTTATCGAAAACGGTGAGATCTATAACTTTCGTGTTGGACGTTTTTCCGTCCAAACAATGCACAGAGAGATATCTCGAAATTGGTACTACAGAGTAGGAGGGTTATGCCAATGTGGCTGTTGCTCATAATGATACTCATGCTCTCGACACACAAGCTCATCACCATTGGTCAGCTCAGTAATAGTTCTAACATGCTGCTCATAGTCATCTTACTACTCATGTACAATAGATGGCTGACAATGACCATAATGCTCATGCTGTCCATATGGAGGGTCATACCAATGTGGCTGCTGCTCATAATGATCCTCATAATGTCCATACTACATATGGTGGTAACAGCCCTGCTGCTCATGTACATCTATTTGCTGTTGACTATTACCAAAACTTTGGCCATATTGTTGCCCATAAACATGCTGCCTAGGCTAACCATAAATATAATGAGTGGCAAGTCCATGAGCATAGGTATCGGCATGATGCTGGTCATAATCACTGGCGTGCTGCTCTTGCATTACATAAGAATCTCCACATGCATGCTGCTGACCAATGTTATATGAGCTACCATATACATGTCCATGATCATGATTTGCATAAGAACTATGTTGTTGCATAAAGGAGTGCTTGTAAGCGTAATCATGTTGTCCATAATGGCCATAACCATGCTGCCCATGATAGGCATACTGCTGATCAAATCCATTGGAGTATGGTCCACCCTCATGACAAGGTACATAACCTAGATGTTGCCCAAAGTCGTATTGTACAATACTTTGGTTATCAAAATTGCCCATATGTGATTTAGCTTAGCACCGGCAAACTGACCTATATTGTTTGTCACATCAAAGCATCACTGTGCGTGGGAACCATTGCCAATATGAACCAAATCCTTGCTGATTAGGGCTAATACATTGCCAACAAGAGCATAACCTTACCAGATATGATATCTCAAGACCAATCATAAGCATCATTACCAAGATTGCCAATCAAAGGCATAGGCATACCCCGTGAGTATCATTGCCACTTGCATAAACATCTCCATACCAACATGAGCATATAAGTGCCACTATTAAGAGAATCAAAGTGCCATGCCTTAGCTTTGCAACTAAATCACTGCACTTTGGGAAATCAATGGAATATGTCTTACAAGGGCTCTGGCAGACAACCAAATGGGGGGCCTAGAATCCCAACTTCTCAACATGTATCTTGTTGAGCTTACAATCTTGATGCCATCAAGGGAATGACTCTCTTGGCAAATGTAGTTGCTCATACGAGTCCTGAATCACATGAGAATGGGAAGGAGATTGCCTCAGAAAGTAAGCTGTTGGAAAAAAAAAATCACAAAGATTGTTCCAAAGGAGCTCAATGTTTGAACGGGACAGATATAAAAAACTCTTCACATGCAGAGAGTGGTTGCCTATTTCTGTAATGTAGTAGAACTCTTCTACTTGTGGAACACACATTTCCTCATATTTCACTGCTATCATCATGCATGCAACAAACTAAAGCATCCTATCTATCTGATCGACTGTTAGCTTGCCACCATAGTTCCTCTTCACAATGTACCTCCAACAAACTAAAAATCTAACTTTCACAGACCTGTAGTTTGCATTTCAATTAGTTGTGGCCAAAAAGGGAAGTACATACAATGGAGCAAATGCTGTCTCAAATGGTTTTCATCAATCACACCAAGACCTTTGTCAACTCATGTGGATAGTGAGCTGCCCAAAAGGAGCTTCTATCTATCAAAATGCAGAAAAAAACACACTCAGAAGAACATCAGAATGTTCGAATAGCAGGTTTCTATCCTGAACATCCCATTCTGAGCTAGTTAGTGCAACAGCTCAATCACAAACAAATGTTTGCTCAGAAAGTTTAATGGGATTTTTTATCACAAACTCAAATGAATCATTGAGTTTGTCACCCAAAGCATGAACCGAGAAATCGACAGAGACTATTTTGCAATTAAAGCATGACTACCACTTCATAGAGGAAGTTCTCCACTGTCTGCACTAGTCACTTTCCGCTTAGGAGCCCAACTTTGTGTACCCTCTGCTTCCACTTTATACACCACATCCATCCCACTTATAACCTTTCCAAACACCATATGCCGACCGTCCAACCAACTTGTTTTAACTGTAATTATGAAAAATTGAGACCCATTGGTATTGGGACCCGCATTGGCCATGGATAAAACTGTTGAGATATTGAGCTCCACTCGTGATACGCCAGGGTGACCGTTGTGTATTTATGTCACCAACTTGTCAGTTGCAGACGCGGTTGGTACACCGCCCATGAATAATAGCTACATGATAGCTATCCTTATCTACTCTAGTTCGTGGCTCAGTTAGTATGCCACCTTAGTTAGTTGAGTTTGGTTTGAGACCCATATATAGGGTTCTTCTATTTCTTTGTACTTGAGTTCTTTTGGCTTACACAACTAAGAAGAGGAAAACTGTTTTCAGCCTCCATCTCTGTGTGTATTCCCCCATTGTGCAAGCAAGAAAGCTACAAGTGAGACTCCTTCCTTCTCTCCCACAATCTTGACATGGTATCAGAGCCTTGTTCGTGGTAAGGAGCTCAAGAAAGTAAGCCAAGCTCGCGGTGATTTGGTAAGAGGAGCAGTGTTGCTTTCATTTTCTGTTTTGGGAGCAGATCTCTGTAGGTAGCACAGCCGGAAATTGCAAGAGTGCATTGTCTCAGGTTGAGATGCCCTTCGCGGTGAAGCAAGAGGGCAGTATATGCTGTGGGCGAGGGCAGTATATGCTGTGGGCTTTAGCCCTCGGTGACCTTGTTTTTTTTATTTGAGGCCATTTCGGGGCCTGTTTTGGAGGCGGAAGTTTTCTGCACGCACTCAAGAAAAGGCCCAGTTTTATGTTGTGCAGCCACTGTTCTACAGGTCGGTGAAAAGTTACTGTAGAAATTGCATCGTATGCTTGTGCGCAGAGACATTGGGAGTTACAGAATCATCCCTGTTGCCTGTTGATGCAAAATCGTCACTAGGAAGTGACTGTGTGGTCAAATACCACTTTCATCAGTTTTGCAGATTTGCCTTTGTGAGGCTGAAGCTGTGTTCTTTGCAGTGACATAATTTTTTGCAGTGTTCTGTAATGGCGTCTGATTCTCTCTCACAAATTGTCACTGAAAAGCTTGACAAGAACAACTTCCAAGCATGGAAGTTTAGAATGATGAATTTCCTTATGGGAAAAGGATATTGGGAATTTGTTGCAGGAAATGAAGAAGAACCAGTTCTTCCTGATGTTCCCAATCAACAGCAAATGCAGGCATTTAAAGCATGGCATGAGAGAGCCAGGAAAGTTATGTGCTGGCTGTCTATCAGCATTTCAGACTCTATGATTGTGCATATTCAAGATGCAAGTACGCCAAAGGAGGCATGGGATACTTTGTCAAAAATGTATAGCACAAATACGCAAGCCAGGAAAATGCAACTCAAGCAAGAGTTGCATAATGTGCAAAGAGAAAATATGAGCATCAATGACTACCACATGAAGATGAAGAAGATTGCAGATGCACTTGCTTCCATTGGGTCGCCAGTGGAAGATGATGATTTAGTTTCTGTGACCTTGAATGGTCTAGGAAAGGATTATGCACAGTTCCGAACATCCATTTCCGTCCGTGAAAGATTTCCTAATTTTGAGGAGTTGATTGCTCTTCTAATTTCTGAGGAGCAGAGAAATGGCGGTGCATCTTCTTCAGGAGGAACTTCAAAAGAAGTTGTCTTCTACTCAAATGCTGGAAGAGGTAGAGGCAGAGGTAGAGGAGGCCGATATGGAGGCCGTGGTAGAAATCAGAATATGCAGCAAACTCAAGAAAACCAGTCCTATGGAGGAGGACGTGGTAACTCTAGAGGCAGGGGAAGCCAAAGAGGTCGTGGTGGATGGCAAAGAGGCCAAAATGCAAACAGTAATGTTGAATGCTACTACTGTGGTAAAATGGGTCATATGGCTAAAGACTGCTATAAAAAACAGAATGACATCATGAATGGAAAACTGCAACAAGGGAATTATGCATCTTCTAGTAGACAGGGTGATGACAGAAATGAGCACTTGTTTATGGTGCAGCACATGAACAATTCTGTGACAAGTGCAGAAGAAAGCAATGATGTATGGTATGTTGACTCAGGTGCATCAAACCACATGACAGGTCATGCAGAATGGATGGAGGATGCAAGAAAAATGGAAAAACCAGGATTTGTGGAGACTGGTGATGATACTGCACATCCTATTGTGCAGATTGAAAAATTTCCTTTGTCTATGCAGGATGGGAAAAAGAATACCTGTCCGATGTATTTCATGTCCCGAATATCACCAAGAATCTGGTTTCTGTTGGTCAAATGGTTGAGCAGGGCTTGCAGGTCAGATTTAATCCTCATGGATGCTTTGTTGAGGATATGAAAAATAAAGGTCGCTTGATAGCAAAAGGAAAGAAGAAGGGCAGAATGTTTACATTGGATGCAAACATGTCTGAATTGAGTGCAGCAATGTTTGCACATGGGACCGGTGTAGTTGCATATATTGATATCTGGCATAAACGCATTGGTCATGTTAATGTATAGCGACTTAAATCAATGCAGGCCCAAAATATTGTTGCAGGTTTGCCTAAATTCAAGGTTGCAGAAATGCATAAGGTATGTGAAGCATGTCAGTTTGGAAAACAGGCAAGGAAACCATTTCCTAGACATGTTCAAGAGAGTGAGAAGCCATTGGAATTAATCCACTCTGATGTGTGGACTACTAAAGCTGCATCTCTTGGAGGCTGTCATTATTTTGTCACTTTTATTGATGACTATAGCAGAAAAGTTTGGGTGTATTTTATGAAAAAGAAAAGTGAAATTTTTGGGCATTTCAAAACCCTTAAAGCTATGGTTGAAAAAGAAACAGGCCTGCAAATAAAATGCCTAAGGTCAGAGGGAGGGGGAGAGTACCTCTCAAATGAGTTTGCAAGGTTCCTGCAGGATAATGGCATAAAGCAGCAATATTCATGCAGTCATACCCCACAACAAAATGGAATTGCAGAAAGGAAAAACAGGCATATTGGAGAGGTATCTCGTGCCATGCTCAATGAAAAAGACTTGCCAGATTTTTATTGGGCTGAAGCAGTTGCTACAGCAGTCTACATAATGAACAGGACACCCACTGCAGCAATACATGGAATGACTCCAGAGGAGAGGTATACTGGTAGGAAACCAGATATTTCTCATTTGAAAATTTTTGGTTGCATTGCCTATGTACATGTGCCAGATGAGTTAAGATCCAAGTTGGATCCAAAAGCTGAGAAGTGCATCTTTATTGGTTACTCTCTGCAACAAAAAGGGTATAGATGCTATAACCCTTCTACTCGTAAGTTTACTGTGAGGAGAGATGTTGTTTTTTATGAGATGAGTAGCTAGTATAAACCAGTAAATGTGATTGATGATGTAGATGCACAAAATGATAATGCTGAACAAAATTCACAACAGCAGTCACAAAATATTAGTGGACCTGGAGCATCCTCTAGCAGTGGTTCACATTCTTCGCTATGGACAGGCAGATTGAGATCAGGAGAATCTTCTCAAAGTAATGCAGATAGTGGTATGCAGGTATCACGAAAAGGAAAAGAGAAGGTTGATCAGCCCATGTTTGATGTGAATGCAGGTCACTCTTATGTGGATGGTGAATCCAATGGCTCAGAACAGAGCATTGATGATGAGTTGGGTATTCCTTCTATTGTTACACTTGGAGTAAGGAAGACCAGGGATGTTTTGAGAGCACCTGGGAGTGAACCTACTTTGCGCAGGTCTATGAGAGCTAGGTATCCTGTGGATAGGCTGAAATATGATGGATTTACAGCCATTCACTATGCATATATGGTCAAAGTGATACAGGAACCAAAACCCACTTCTTTTGAGCAAGCCATGGGAAAAGAAAAATGGGAGAAAGCCATGGATGAAGAAATGGATGCCTTGGAAGCAAATGCTACATGGGAATTGGTACCTTTGCCTAAAGGTAAAAATGCAATTGGCTGTAAGTGGGTTTATAAGGTGAAGCACAATGCAGATGGTTCTGTGAACAGATACAAGGCAAGATTAGTAGTCAAGGGGTATGCACAAACATATGGCATTGACTATGAAGAAACATTCAGTCCGGTTGCAAGGATGGCAACTGTAAGAGCAGTCATTGCTATGGCTGCATCAAAGGGATGGTCTTTACATCAGATAGATGTAAAGAATGCCTTCTTGCATGGTGATTTGCAAGAAGAGGTCTATATGGAGCAACCACCAGGTTATGTGCATGCCGTTCATCCTGAGTTTGTTTGCAGGTTGAAGAAAGCCTTGTATGGCTTGAAGCAAGCACCTAGAGCATGGTCTGACAAGATAGGACAGTATCTTGTCACTATTGGCTTTCAGATTTCCAAGGCAGATTTCTCACTTTATGTAGAAAAACAAAGAAAGGTATTATGCTACTTGTCATTTATGTTGATGATTTGATTGTGACAGGTGACAGTGATGAAGATATCCTTCATGTGAAAATGCTATTGAAGCAGAAGTTTGAAATGAAAGATTTGGGAGAGCTGCGTTATTTCTTGGGTATTGAGGTGATTAGATCACCAAGTGGGATACAGCTCTTGCAGAGGCAGTATGGATTGGACATGCTGTCCAAATATGGGATGATAGGCTTTAAGCCTATTTCAGTTCCTTTGGAGCAGAATGTGAAGCTGAGCACAGATGCAGGTGAGCTTCTAGAAGACCCTACTATGTACAGACGCATAGTAGGAAGTTTGATTTATATGACTATTACCAGGCCAGATTTGAGCTATGTTGTTGGATTGGTAAGTCAGTTTATGCAGGCTCCAAGGAAACCACATTTGGATGCGGCTAGACGCATACTCAGGTATGTGAAGTCCACATTATAGTATGGACTATTTTATGAGACTGGGGTTCAGATACAGTTGCATGGATACACTGATGCTGATTGGGCTGGTAGTATTTTTGATAGACGATCTACCAGTGGATATGTGTTCTCTTTTGGGAGTGCTGCAGTCACTTGGAGCAGCAAGAAACAGCCTATAGTTGCCCTGTCGAGCACAGAGGCTGAGTACAGGGGTGCAACAATGGCTGCATGTGAGGTAGCTTGGTTGCATAAGCTACTTTATGATATGCATCAGTCTACAAATGGACCAGTTGTCATTTATTGTGACAACATGAGTAGTATACACTTGGCAAATAACCCAGTCTATCATGCTAGAACAAAGCACATTGAGGTGCATTATCACTATGTGCGAGAAAGGGTTTTACTAGGTCTTATTGATCTAGTTTATGTCAGCACAGAGGATCAGGTAGCTGACATATTCACGAAAGCATTGGGCGCAGAGAAGCTGCGCAAGTTCAGAGACCTACTTGGTGTGCAGGAATTGGGATTGAGCTCGAGGGGGAGTGTTGAGATATCGAACTCCACTCGTGATACGCCAGGGTGACCATTGTGTATTTATGTCACCGACTTGTCAGTTGCAGACGCAGTTGGTACACCGCCCATGAATAATAGCTACATGATAGCTATCCTTATCTACTCTAGTTCGTGGCTCAGTTAGTATGCCACCTTAGTTAGTTGAGTTTGGTTTGAGACCCATATATAGGGTTCTTCTATTTCTTTGTACTTGAGTTCTTTTGGCTTACACAACTAAGAAGAGGAAAACTGTTTTCAGCCTCCACCTCTGTGTGTATTCCCCCATTGTGCAAGCAAGAAAGCTACAAGTGAGACTCCTTCCTTCTCTCCCACAATCTTGACAAAAACACCTGGACCAATATGCTTGAGCTTGAAATTCTCATTAGCAAACTTCATTCCATAAATGGACTCCCCACCTCTACCATCACCAAGGGTGAAGTCACCACCATGAATCATGAAGCTTGGAATAATTCAATGAAATTTTGATCCCTTGAAATGGAGTGGGTTACCACTGGCTCCTGTTCCTTTTTCCCCTGTGCAGAGCACCCGAAAATTTTTTGCAGTCTTTGGTATCGCTTTCTCATACAAGCCCAGAATGAACAAGTTATGTCATTTCATGCGTTAAGAAACCATGCCAACACCAATACAATCACATGCAACAATTCATCAATGTCAAAAGCTTGCCTTTAACTGGCACTCTTCAACCTGAGCACTTCGTTACATGAATCTGTAAAAGCATAGGGCAACTTGCCCTTGAATCTACAGACCTCCCAGATTGCAATTGAGCTAGCCAATCAAAGCTCTTTACTGACTGACAAACAGATGGATTTCTCAAGTCCAAGTACCCCTTGTGTAGTACTTTCTGCATGCCAATCGGTCTAGCTGGGATGGCAGTAGCTCCCTCTGCAGATGGAGAAACATTCAGTGGCCACCTCCAACTCCTACTCCTCCAAGCCCTCTGCCATGCCATCGCTACTTGCTGCGCACCAATTTAGGGCACGCCATAACCCATTGCAAGGTTAGTGGAGTGCTCCATTATTGGAATTTTCATCGCATTTGAGCTATGCAAATAGGTAGTTCTACAGCAAATTTGAGATGCCACTTCTTCCGCCCATGGCCATCAAAAAGGGAAGAAGAGTCTTTGCCGAAACTGTCCAAGTCACCTCCTCTTTGACCTCGCGTCCTGCCTCGCATGACTAATACACTTTGGTGCATTGGATTGTGCCATCAAAACAATGAAGGCAGAGGGTCCCATGGCAATGTACAAGGGCTTTGTACAAACGAGAATGAGGCAGGGCCCATACACAATAGTTTTGTTCGTGACTCTGGAGAAAGTTCTATGCATACAGCATCTAAAGTTAATACACCATCAGATGAAAGCTCATCTCCTTGCAGGTCCACTTCACATCATCCTTCTTCATCACCCTGCAGGTCTCAAGGTTGAAAATGAGCTGCCATTTTTGTCTCCTTGCCTCCAGATTTGGCCAAGCCTCCTACCATAGCTCCTGTGTGTCTTCCAAGAAAGCTGCCATCTCTGCCTGTGTACCTGAAAAGTAGGATTTATTGTTGGAAAATGAGATTAGATTTGAGGGAAAGGAGAGAGAAAGGAAGGATCAAGAACTAAGCTCTAATACCAATTGTAATGAAGGAGACCTAACTAATCTAACTAAGAGAGAGAGAAGGAAGAAGACTGCAGAAGAGAGAGAAGAAGAGAGTAGAGGAGAGAGAAAGACTAGGAGAAGAGAGAGAAAGATTGGAAAAGAGAGAGAAAGACTGGAAAAGAGAGAGAAAGATTGGAAAAGAGAGAGAAAGACTGGAAAAGAGAGAGAAAGACTGGAAAAGAGAGAGAAAGATTGGAAAAGAGAGAGAAAGACTGGAAAAGAGAGAGAAAGAGAGAGAAAGAGGGGAGAGAGAGAGGGGAAGCCATGGGAGCTGAAGGTGAAGGTGAGGAGACATATTTATATTTATCAAAAATGGTGCCCCAATTAGGTCCTTGTACACCTTAAATACCCCATCAATGTAACCGGATATTTGCATGGGCTAACCCCATGTTAATCCCCGTGTAAGACCCTCTAATTCCATTCTTTACACGTATTGTGTAGGAGAGAAGGAGAGACTCAAGAAGGATCAAAAGGTGCCGACTTCCAAGTTGTGCAAATGTTAGCCGGTTATATACCGTGCAAGGAACCGTGATCTTGTTCCCAAGATCTACAAGTAAGAACTCATTTATGTGTAATGGAGGAGCTTGCTCCTTGTCAATAATATAACTCCACAAGGGGGGGGGGGGGACTGCCCCATCTTCCAAACCCTAGTGCGTTGTCAATCTCTCTATATATCTCTCTCTCTCTATATCTTTATTTTCTCTCATACATTCTTTCTCTGTGCCAGCATAATATTTACAATATATCTTTTAAGTATATAAGAAAGTCAAGCATGTGTCTCAGATCTTATAACAATGGTATCAGAGCAGGTCTCTTTGCTTTTCTCAAAGTAAATGCGATCCTTGCAAGAAGAAGGTGAAGATGGCGACTGATGAAGCACCTACAAGTGAGCAATTACAGGCTCAATTGATAGAGTATCATAGCTTGTTGGAGATTCTCGAAGTACGTCAATTGATTGACAACTTAAGGGCAAGGGAAGAAGCTACTTATGAAGGACCAAATCCTCCTCCTGTTGCAAAGCATCTAATTGCTGAGAAGCTTCCTAGAAGGAAGAAGGACTCTCGGGTCAAGAAGAGTAAAAAGACCTCACCTCGAGTGAGGCGAATAAGGAGGGAGTCATCTCCCTCAACAACCAACTACTCCGCTGATTACTCAAGTTCCTCCTCCTCCTCATCAACTTCTAGTTCCAACTCTCTTGGTTCTAAGTCTCGTGCAATCTGCAAATGGACAAAGAGGGACCATACGAGAAGCAAGCTTAAGAAGATTAAGACTTTCAAGTTTGGGGATAAGGACATAAAGTTTGACTCTTACTCCGATAAGAGAGATCCTACTAAGGCGTTAGTCTTTGTCAGGCAATTTGAAGTTACCATCCGAAAAAGCAACTTCAAATTGCCCAAGTCAACCACCAATTGCTAGCTGTGTCTTTCAAGTCAACCACCAATTGCTAGCTGTGTCTTTCAAGTGCAATTGGTGATTGACTCTCATTTTGGAGGAAAGGAAACCTATGACTTGGGAAAAGTTCAAGAAGAAGTTTTATGCTCAGTTCTTACCTCCTAATTTTGAGAATGATGTCAAGAAGAGTGGGACTAGCTAGGCCAGAAAGAGCATGAAAGGTCACTAGTTATGTGGACAAGTTTTGGTCTACTCGTCTCAAGGTTACTCCTTTCATGGAGATTAGCAATGAAGAGAAGAAAAGGAAGTTTGAAGCTGGCCTACTCCCTCATTTACACAGAACCATGATGGTGTATCCACATGAAACCTGCGACATCTCGAAAGTTGGAGATGAGTTCTTATAGAGCTAGACAAGAGCAGCTCCATGATCAACCAAGAGACAGGACTAATCGAAGAAGACCTACCCTTACCCATGACCAATATTCAAAGCTAGAGGGTAACAAGAAGAAGCACATGTATCTCTCACCCTTTGAGATGCAAAAGTACAAAGAGGAAGGAAGGTGATTTCTTTGTGGTGAGTTAGGGCATATGAAGCCTGCTTGTCCTCACAAAAGGAAGGAAGCAAATGTGGTTAAAGATCCTCCTCCGCCATCCTCAAATTCTATTCCAGATGTGCAAGCTAACACTCATTTAAATGAGAAGAAAAGACAACTCTTAAAGGGTTGGGGGACACTCAATAATCAACGAGTTTTGATACTCTTTGATCCAAGTTCCACAGATAATTTTGTGTCAGTAGATACAGTTGAAAGGCTACAAATTCCACCGGATCGATTGGGAACACCAATTGGATCAGCTTAGGCATTTGAAGGACTTACAACCAATTCTACTCCTATTCAAGGGAAGTTGAATCTTAGAATTGGGGATAACCGTGACCAAGAATCTTTTCTACTTGCACCCATAGGTAACTGTGATGTTATCTTAGGCATGCCTTGGCAATACAAGATTAGACATCTTCCCGATTTTGTTAAGAAGACCCTTGTATTTCAATTCAAGGGTCGAGACATAGTAAGCATTATTGATGCTAGAGATTGGCATGTGCTAATGGTTAGTCATAGCATTTCTAAAGAAATGAAGAAAGCTATTTCTGTGTACATGATTTTTGTGAGAGAGTCAAAAGAAACTAATGATTCAAGGGCACTTGATGTCTCTAATGAATACACAATAACAACTAATGCTTCTAAGTCTCAAACTTTAAAAGAACCCCTCTCTTTAATTGATCAAGCCATACATGGTTTTTTTAAGTGCCTGGAAGATCACACAATTGATCTTATCCCATGCAGTTCACCACCTAACCAATCGCCTTACCGAGTAAGTGCAAGTCAGCAAGAGGAGATCCTAAAACAAGTTAACGAACTATTGGAAAAAGGGTTAGTTCAACCTAGCTCTTCTCCATACTACTCTCCAGTCATACTTGTTCAAAAGAAAGATGGTTCTTTCTGTATGTGCATAGACTATAGATCTTTGAACAAGATCACAATCAAGAATCATTTTCCTATCCCAAGGATAGATGATATCTTGGATAAGTTGCAAGGGGCTAGTATCTTTTATCGCATTGATCTCAAGAGCAGCTATCACCAGATATGGATAGCACCTGAAGATGTTCATAAGATAGCTTTTCGTACAATGTTTGGACTATATGAGTTCATAGTCATGCCATTTGGTTTGACTAATGCACACGCCACATTCAATTGAATGATGGAGAGAATTTTCAGACCTCACTCAAAGTTCAGGTGTCTTGTTTGATGACATTCTAATATTTTCACGGTTTGAAGAAGAGCAAAGGAAACATATATCTATTGTTTTTTAAGAGCTTCGCAAGCATAGACTACAGGTCAATGCTAAGAAGCGTAAGTTTTTCCTTTCGAAAACTCATTACTTGGGCCATATTGTTTTTCACAATTTTGTGAGAATGGATCCTGAGAAGATTCGAGCTATTGTTGAATGGCCTACACCTACTTTTGTACATGAAGTTAGAAGTTTCTTGGGCCTATGTTCATATTATAGGAGGTTCATACGAGGTTTTGCATATGTTGCATCTCCTCTACATGACCTTACTAAGAAGCGAATGCCTTTTCGCTGGGGATTAGGGCAACTACAAGCCTTTGAAAGAATTAAGTTTATTGTGACTCAAGAACCAGTTCTCATAGTTTCAGATCTTCAAAAACCTTTTCAAGTTCACTGCGATGCTTCTGGGGATTGCATTGGAGCTGTGCTTAACCAAGAGCATCATGCAGTAGCATTAGAGAGCCGACGCCTCAAGGACCATGAGCTACATGCTCCAGTATATGAGAAAGAGCTTATGGCAGTGGTACATGCTCTTCAAGTATGGAGACACTATTTACTTGGTGCAGATTTTGTTATTAAAACGGATCACCAAAGTCTAAGATACTTCCTCACTCAGGAGAAGCTCTCAAAGAAATAGATGCGTTGGGCAAATTTCTTATGTATGTTTCATTTTCAAATCCTTCACACATCTAGAACTAAGAATGTGGTTGCAGATGCTCTATCACTGCAACCTCGAGTGAATACAATCACAAATGTTTACCATAACAAGTTCATGGATTTACCTAAAATGTATGCAACTGATTCCGACTTCTCAACCATATGGGATCAGCGTAACTCAGGTCAATCAATTATACCTTACTCAATTCGAGATGGTTATTGTATCATCATCAAGCAATTTGTATAGCATTACCATTGCGACACAAGGTCATGGATGAAGCACATGCATCTCCATATGCTGGACATAGGGGTATTCTACCCGCTACTCAAGCATTGGAAAGATATTTCTTTTGGCCCACTCTTAGAGCTGACATTGAAAGATATGTCCGTGAGTGCAAGACATGCCAACAAGCAAGTATGACAGGCATAAACCACCTGGTCTACTGAAGCCATTACCTATTCCCAATGAGCCTTGGGAAAGTATAGCCATGGACTTTATCACGGAGCTTCCTCGCACACAAGCAGGCAGCAAACGATGCAATTTGGACTATCATTGATAGGTTCAGTAAGCAAGCTCACTTTATACCTGTGTGAAAGACAATCAAAGCCGATCATATGGCTAAGCTATTCATTGCTCATATTTTCAAGCATCATGGCATGCCTAAGTCCATTATAAGTGATCGAGATCCCCACATGACTAGCCTCTTTTGGCAAGCTCTCTTCAAGAACCTCGGGACAAAGTTAAAGTTTTCATCCTCTTATCATCCTCAAATGGATGGGTAGAGTGAAAGTGCTAATTCTACTGTTCTAGACCTTTTGAAATCCTAGGTTGTTGATAATCAAAGAGAATGGGAAAAGTATTTGCCTTTAGTAGAGTTTGCATACAATAATACGATGCACTCTAGTACTAGTAAGGCACCTTTTGAGATCATCTATGGTAATCCTCATTTACCACCCATTCTTCTTATGAAGGATAAGATCTTTGCAGCAGATGAGTTTGTTAAAGACATTGATACAACTTTCACTCAAGTAAAAGCTGCTATCCAAAGGACACAAGAGAAGCATAAATGCAAAGCTGATAAGCATCATCGTAAGTTAGATCTCAAGTTGAGATAGTATGTTCTTCGTAAGTTTGAGAAGGCTCACTTGAAGAAGCAGAAACGTGAAAAGGGTAAAGTGGTTAAGCTTTCTAATCGCTATTATGGCCCTTTCAAGATCATAGATAAGATAAACTATGTGACTTTTTGTTTGGATCTACCAAGTCATTGGAACTTACATAATGCTTTCCATATAAGTTTGCTATGTTCCTATATTGGAGAACCTCCAATGGAGCCAATCAAGAAAGATTTACCTGACATAGAAGAAATATAAGAGCTCCTTGTGCTTGAAAGAATTTTACATCATCAAGACAATACTCTAAGGTCAAGTAAGGTATTACGGAAGTATCTAGTTAAGTTTAAGAATTATCCCCCATTGGATGCTTAGTTTATGACTGAGAGAGAACTTCAAGACTTTCCAGATATTCTTAAGGACTATGTATCCCCTCTACAGTTGAGGTCAACTGTTTAGAAGCCAGAGGGATGTCACTAAATTGATTGCTTATTACGCATTCTCTATTTAATAAATTTATGTCAATAAATTAATGCCTCACTTTTCTTTAAGTGTTGATAATGATCTAGCATGGCCATGAGACCATTTAGAGACCAGTGCATCACTTAATGGGGTGATCAGAGCATTGCGATGGGGATATCTGGTACATGTAGTACAAGTTATGAAGGGGGAAGGAAGTGTCTGCCAAGTGTAAGGGTGTACACAAGAACCAAGGAGTTATACATAAATGAAGATGGATTGATTTCTAAGAAGAAGAAGTGCATTAGCATTGTGTATATGTATCTATGTGTGCATCCAGGGACGCCTGGGAACATTTACTTGTGTGTGATGAGCATTGCATTCATCTGGGGTCATCCTCTTCCTTACAAGTCAAGGTTTAAGGTCTTTTCTTTCATTAAGAAAGATGAGAGAGGTAATTCTCTCACTAAGAAAGACAGGAGACGTGATCCTCTGGAAGTGAGGAGAGAAGTGATTTTCTCTTTCTAAGGTCTAAGATGACACAAGATTTTGTGGGAAGTCAATCTTAAGGTTGAGGCCCAATGCAATCTAATGAACTCTCCTTATCTATGGCTCAAGGTGGTTGCATGGACCACAAGTTAAGAGTATAGTTTATCTATGATCTCTAAAGATGGCCCTGGAGGGTTATCGAAAATAGTGAGATCTACAGCTTTTGTGTTGGATGTTTTTCCATCCAAACAATGCACAGAGAGATATCTCGAAATTGGTGGTACAGAGTAGGTCCTGGAATAGCCACATCTTGCATGAAGATCAACCTTTCTAATCTTGGCACTCAATAGTCTCTCCAAGAAGAGAAGCTCTTAAAAGCCTATAAAAGAGGAGGCTCTCCTTGGGTGTGGGAGAGGTGAAGGAAGCATCACTTTGCATGCATCCAAGAGGAGAAGAGAAGGAGCAAGTGTTGCGAAAGCCCTGCTAAAATCAAGTTCCAAGAGGAGGAGAGAAGGTGCAAATGCTGTGGAAGCCCTGCTAAAATCAAGTTTCAAGAGGAGAAGAGAAGGTGCAAGTAGTACCGAAGCTCTGCTGAAATCAAGTTCCAAGAGGAGATCCTACACAATATGTGTAGGAGAGAAGGTGCAAGTGGTGCGGAAGCTTTGCTGAAATCAAGCTCCAAGAGGAGATCCCTACACATATTATAGGAGAGAAGGAGAGACTAAAGAAGGATTAAAAGGTGCCAACTTCCAAGTTGTGCAAGTGTTAGCCAGTTGTATACCGTGCAAGGAACCGTGATCTTGTTCCTAATATCTACAAGTAAGAACTAGTTTATGTGTAACGGAAGGGCTTGCTCCTTGTCAATAATATAACTCCACAAGGGGGGGGGACTAGCCCATCTTCCAGACCCTAGTATGTTGTCAATCTCTCTCTATATATCTCTCTCTCTACATCTTTCTTTTCTCTCATATGTTCTTTCTCTGTGCCAGCATAATATTTACAATATATCTTTTAAATATATAAGAAAGTCGAGTGTGTCTCTCGAATCTTATAACAGTGGTTGCCATGGTGGGGAGGTGGAGAGGTGGCTATGTGGGGAGGTTGAAGGGCCATGGTGGGAGGTGGAAGGCTATGGTGGGGAAGTAGAGTGGTGGTCATGCCGGGGAGTGGCCAAGGTGGGGAGATGGCTGTGGTGGAGAGTGGGCATGGTGAGGAGGTGAAAGGGGACCATATATATATATATATATATATATATATATATATATATATATATATATATATATATATATATATATATATATATATATATATATATATATATATAGAGAGAGAGAGAGAGAGAGAGTCACCTATAGGTTGCAAGTTCCGTGCGTGGGACCTATAGCCTATAGGTTTTTTGCTTTTATATGATGTAGGACTTAGGACATGAGGCATGGAGGTGCAAGTGTCACATCGAGTTGTGGGGGACAAGGTGCGAGATTGATGGCAAGGTGCTAGAGTCGACATGGAGAATGATGCATGGCAAAGTCACCTTGAGCTGTAGGCATCACCTTGAGTTGCGGGTGGGACGAGGCATGAGGTCGAGGGCAGGGTACTACAACTAAGATGGATGTCAATGGCACGTCTTGAACCATAGGATGATAAAGTCAACTCATAAGGGCAATGTGAGCAGGTGCAGGGAGCTTGGGTGACTAGGGAGTCATGCTAAGAGGAGATTCAAGCTGTTGGGGGTCAAGTGGGCAAACCACATCGCACTTGCGGCGAAGAAGGGGGGAGCAAGTGCTACATGGGCATCCCCAAATCACCTCCCCTCAACCTTTCAATAATATTAGTAGAAAGATGTTTGCTTGAAGATGCATGTCAATACTAGATAGTAACTTGGCATAGTAACCTAGCAAACACAGCCACCATCTTTCCACTATTGTTCATCATAAATACCCATTTCTCTTCTTTCTATTTTTCTCATGAATGTTTTGTATAAATATAGAGACTTGGAAGTATGCTTTTGTTTTCTCATTGATCACCACCACTAGTCCTGGTTGTTGGGCTGGTAACACATACCATAGAATTCATAATTGCCACTAGCAAAGGTGGGACCTGTAAGCATTACCTGGAAAACACTTTTGCTCCTTTCCACTAGGGAGCACTATTTTCATATGATGGGCTACTTTAAAACATGGTTAGCCAATAAAAGATTGACACTCGTTTTACAAGGCTTAGGCCACCACACATTTGCTAGCCATGGGCTTTCTTCTATAGCTTGGCTGTGTTTAAGGAAAGCACAACATAATCCAAAAATGTTCTTATAATGTGCTCTTCTTTTGCCCTTGTGTATAATAGAAACATTTGAATTTGATTTGAAGGTGATATACTTACATATTTAAGGATCCCCTCGTCCACAAGCACAAAGGCGGAATGGTGAGTTCTCAACAAGAGCTCATTTTAACTTATGTGATATACTTACATATTTAAGAGTCCCTCTCAGTCCCCCCAAGCTCGCAAGCATGAAGGAATGGTGAGTTCTCAGCAAGAGCTCTTTTGAAACCATGTGGTATACTTTCATATTTAAGAGAATCCCTCCCCTCCTCCCCCCCCCCCCCCCCCCCCTCCTTCCCGCATTTTGCAAGCACAAAAGTGGAATGATAAGTTCTCACCGAGAGCTCTCTCTCGATTTGCTAAGGTCAAATACAATAGGGGCAACAAGGCCAGAAATGGGGCTCAAAGAGTGGATAATCAAAGCTTTTATTCTTTGCTACAAGGAGAGATCTGGGAGAATTCAAATCAGGTGTCCTTGGGTTTTACCCCCCTTTCAAAGGCAATGGAACCATCGAATTTTGTTGTCCGAGCAACAAAGAAGAAGCTAGTGTTTGATGCATATTGTTGGTCTACCAAGGAGCTCCAAGAGATATAATGCTTGGAGATTGCTTATGAGTAGTCTCAGACAAGGATTTTGTTTATCTTCTTAGGTTCTATCAATACATAGTGCTTTGAATCATTGAGCTTTGTCTTTATCTTGTGTACCTCTTGTCTATTCTTTTTCTTCTCTACTTCCTTCTTTCTCTGATCCTCAATGGATATGACCTTTCAACGAAAATCCCTCCGACAGCATGTCACAATATGAAGTACTTCATAATGTTTTATTTTAAAGACATCTAAGATATCGATTAACTCCTCACGACGTAATGTAGAATCACCTAACCAATCTCTTACTTTGTTGGCAAACTTTTCTAAAAATACAAACTCTATAAAATGTTCATATGCATACTTAATGATTAGATTTTCTCGATGTGAGAGATACAATGAATACCTACAAGATGAGGAATGGTCTTTCTTAACTTGGCAACAACTCCTTTGTTTATCCCTACCATAGCACTAGCTCCATTTGATGCGAAACCTATCATTTTATGCTCATCTAATTGCATTTCATCTAGTTGTATTTTAATGCCTACAAGCATAGAGTTAGCTTTTCCATTATGAATACGAATAAGATGAATGAATTTAGTTTTAGGTTTCCCCAACCCTTGATTTGGCAAATATGTTATGTAAACAATGAGATGCTTTGCATACTGTCTATCAGTATTTTCATTAATAATTAAAGAATAAAATGGACTTGTACAAATTTCATTCTTAAGATTCTTCCAATACACAAGATACATAGCATTTATAAATTGTATCCTAGCTATGGAATTCATGTATGAGAAGTACTCTATGGATGTAGGCATGTTTGGGGTGCACATGTAGATGTGAAATTCACATGCACTTTCCAATGAATCCAAATGTATATTATGTTGCACAATATTCCACATTATTTGAATAACATTGACAATTTGATTTTTTTCAACATCAACCATTAAATCAACATATTTTTCAATAAATTTTTATGGTGTTTCTTTCCTTCTACTTAGTTCTTGTTTGTGAGCCTTAGAATTCTTGTGAACTTCAAGAGCTTGTTTTTGAATAGTTTTCCCTCCCATCTCAGCAAATGGTGTATTTAACTTAAGTTCGGTGCATGTTTTACATTTAACACATTCATTCCCTTCCTCATTAATATTTGAATATGCCCATGGATGTACAAATTTCCATTGTGGTAGAAAACTATGGATGTATCCATCTTTTTTCTTTTTACATTTTTCAATAGGCTTACTCTCTATGATAATACAATCTTCAACAATAATTTCTTTATTTAGGTTTAATGAGACTTCCTTGACATGTGTTGATGATGATTCTAATCCAAAGGCTTGTCCAAATACCGCATGTAAAGATAGTTGGCATTGATCAGCTTTGCGTTTACCCATATGACCTATAAATTTTTTTTTAACACACTTACTTTAGACCATCAAAACAATGCACAAAGTAAAACATGGTATCAAGGATATAGAAATAATAAAGCAATACAGATTTCACCTTTAAGAAAAGGCTCAATATGTAAGCGGTGAGGGCTACTAGCTAGATCCAAGTACCAAAATTGAACTTTAAGACTGAAATAATACATATACAAATGGCCACTAGTTAGTAATCAAAAGGGAAAACTGGTCCGCAAATTGGATGCCGTATGCGTACGTAATGAGCACCAGAAGGTCCTCAAGAACAAAGAACTCTACTTTTTGCTCAAAAACCAAGAGAGTAAACTTGCACAACATGAATCAAGAAGACCAATTGGGTACAATCTCCCCCCACACCTTGTGTGAGTGCTTCACAAAGCACGTATTTAATATTATTCATCTCCAAGCTGTGTACGAGCCCCGACAAATAAATATAATTTTACAGAATCCATCGCAAAACCTCATAGAATCCATCGTGAAATATGCCTCCTGGCATCATATCCCCGGGGTGGGATAGCAATTGTCCTTAATTACTATTAGCTCAATGTGGAGCGAGTAGTGAGGGATAAGCACTTAGGTCACGAGCGTGCATCCATTGGGCCTCTTCAATAGGATGGTTTTTAAATTTTACCAAATATCTAGAATATCTACGGCTAGTTTTAGTGGTCATGAAGTCGGTATCTAAAATAGTCTCAGGTTCAAGGATTTTAGTTTCTTCTTCTAACAAAGGAGGATTTTCATAAACAGGGTGGGCATGTAATTGGCCTTTGAAAGGTTGTAACAAACTTATATGAAAAGTGTTGTGGGATTTCTAGTATTGGGGTAGTTCTAATTTAAAGACATTGTCATTGATTTTGTGAATGATTCTAAAAGGTCCATAAAATCTATGAACTAACTTTACAACAGGGTGTTTCTCAACACTTCGTAGTCTTTGCTTTTCAATTCGTAACCAAACATAATTATCAACTGTAAAATTTATAGCTTTTCTTTCCTTGTTTGCTTGTTTAGTATATGATTGCTGGGCTTTTGCAATCATATATTTAACTTCATCGAAAATAGTAGTATGCATGTGGGCAATATCATCAGTAACTTTAACTTTGTTTGGCAATGAAGTAGTAGGTGTAGGCAATCTATATCCATAAATGATTTCAAAAGGTGCTTTTCTTGTAGCTATATATGGTGTGTTATTGTATACAAACTGAAGTAAATGCAAGTGTGTATCCCAGGTTTGTGGTTTTGAAATTGTGTATGCACGTAAAAGATCCAAGATTGTACTGTTTGTAGCTTCTGTTTGTCCATTTGTTTCAGGATGAAATGCAGATAAAAAATCAATCTTTGTTCCTAATTTTGCAAACAAAGTTGTCCAAAAATTATTGTAAAATCTAGAATCATGATAAAAAATAATAACTTTTGGTAAATCATGGTTAGTGAAAATAGTTTTAAAAAATAATTGAGTAGCTTGAAACGCAGTTAATGTTTTCTTACATGGAATAAAATATGTATGTTTGCTAAACCGATCTACAATAGTCCAAATCATATCGTGATTAGCTTGAGTGTTAGGCAAACCAGTAATAAAATCCATTGAAATATGTTCCCATGGTCTTTCAAGAATTGGTAAAGGCATTAACGAACCATACTGCTTACCATGGTATCGCTTAACTCTTTGACAAATTAAATACTCAGATACAAAGTTAGAAACATCAGATTCCATCTGTGGCTAATAAAAATCTTCAATCAAAGTATGTAAAGTGGAAATAATACCTGTATGGCCTTGATATGGGGGACAATGAATTTTGTGCAACACAAATTATCTAAATGAAACAGTTACACATAACCTTTTCTCATAAAACATAAATCCATCAGCATAAGACAATGAATCAATTGGAATCCAGTTATTGGCAATTAATTTCTTCCAATAAGCTTGAAAACAATAGTCTTGATCATAGGTATCTTTCATAGGGATAAGGGAATCAAAATATATCACAGAGATATTATGAATAGTTGGTCTTCTACTCAAGGCATCGGCAACAACATTTTCTTTTCCGGGTTGATATTGGATAAGTGGATGAAAACTTTGATTAAAAGCAACCCATTTAATGTGTCGGTCAAATATTTGTGGTGGCTGACTAAAGAGATGTTTGATACTTTGTTGGTCAATTTTAATCATGAATTTAGATCCCATTAAATAGTGCTTCCATTGACGTAAAGCTTGTACTACAGCTAGCAATTCCTTATCATAGGTAGAATATTTAAGTTCTGAAGGTTTAAGCTTGCAACTAGAGTAGGCTATGGGATGGGAATCTTGCATAAGGACAGCTCCTATTCCAGATCCACTAGCGTCAATGACTACTAGGAAAAATGGTCTAGTAAAGTCAAGGAGTTGCAATACAAGAGCATGAGTTAAAGCATGTTTCAGTAAATAAAAAGACTTTTGCTTATTTTCAGACCAATGATACACAACATCTTTCTTTAATAATTTTGTCAAAGGTAATGCAAGCAATGAAAAATTTCTCACAAATTTTTTGTAAAAGCTAGCAAGACCTAAGAAAGAACGTAATTCATGCACATTTTTAGGTATCGACCAATTCAAAATTGCTTCTATCTTTTTAAGATCAACTTTAATACCTTCAGATGAAACAATATGTCCCAATTCAATTTGTGTTTGGAAAAATTCACTCTTTTCAAGATTAGCATATAATTGATTCTCTTTCAGTAAGTTAAAAACCAAAGATAAATGTTCATAATGCTCGTTCTCATTCATACTGAAAACCAATATGTCATCAAAGAAAACAATGACACAATGTTGATGCTTCAAAAATATGTGATTCATCATACGACTGAATGTGGTTGGTGCATTAGTTAAACCAAAAGGCATAACAAGAAATTCATAATGTCCAAATTGAGTTCTAAATGCAGTTTTGAAAATGTCAGATGTGTCCAGTCATACTTGATGGTATTCATATTTAAGATCTATTTTGCTAAATATTGCAGCCCCTTGTAGTTTGTCCATAAGATCGTCTACCCTAGGGATTGGATATCTATTTTTGACAGTGATTTTATTTAGGGCATGATAATCAATGCACATCCTATAAGTTTTGTTTTTCTTTTTAACTAATATGATAGGTGCACCAAATGGAGAACTACTGGGTTTAATGAGTCCTCAGGTTAACAATTCTTTAACTTGAGTTTGAATTTCTTTCTGTTCAATTTGAGTATGTCGATAAGGTGCTTTACATGTGATTGAGAACCTAGAATTAAGTCTATTTTATAATCTTCAGGACGTGTGGGTGGTAAACCATGTAGTAAGTCAACAACAAAACAATATTTAAATTGTGAAAGAAATTGTGTGTGCCTAGGATGCATCTTGATTTCCTTAACTTCAATTTCATTCACCCAAATTAAATAGGATTTGCTACCTTTTCTTAATGCACGTTTAGCTTGTGTATGACTAAGCAATGGAAAATTTTCAAAAGTGTGCATACCATGCAATATGATTTGTTTTCCATGAGAATGAATGTTCATTGAATGCATGGAATAATCTATATCGGGATTATACTGATGATGCCAAGGCATTCCTAAAATAATGTCACTAGATTGCAAATGCACAACTAAGAAATTTATATGTTCAACATAATCACCAATTTTAATTTCTAAGTCATGCACTGTAAAACAATATTTTCTTTACCATGCATAAGACATTTCATCATTAATAAAAAATGGGGATTTGGTATACCTGGTAAAGTATCTGAAGTAGTGTCGTTATCGTCATTGTCTTCCGTGAGATCTGGCATTTCTTCATGGTCTTCATCTTCAGTCGCTCTTAAGTAGTTGATGTGAACAGTTGGCTTTTTGGATTGACAATTCACCGCTAGATGTCTAAGTTAATGGCATTTATAATAGACTATGGATTTGGCTTTAGAAACATTATTAGTAATAGTGGAAAGTTTAGGAATGTTGGGATTTGGCTGAAGAGATGGCTTAGGATTTGGATTTGTGTTTGATGGTAAAGGGGTCGTGTCTAAGATTTACGGAAAGAAGATGAAACAAAGCGGTTTTTTTTTAATCTTCAAAAGTTAGAATTGAATTGCTTTGTACCGAAATTACCATTGTTTGAGAATTGTTGTGGTCACTTCTCTCGTCCTCGAAAATTTTCTTCAACATCATGGACCAAGGAAATCGCATCCTCGAGAGTCGTTGGCTTGAACATGTTCACTTCCGCATAGAAGTGACCAAGCAAACTAGACATAAACTTGCGTTTATGGGTTGCCTTAGGTACATCTTCGAGCATTCGAAGTTGCAATAAAGCATTTCAAAAATGCTCATTATATTGGGAAATAGGCTCTCGATCTCTTTGTTGCAGAAGATTCCATTGTTTGATTGTTTTTTCGTGGAATTGGGGTGGAAGAAAATTCTGCAAAAATTTCTTTTGGAAAGTCTCCCAAGTAGTAGGATAATCAATGCTTTTGTGACAACAGTCCACCATAGGGATGCTCTGTCCACCAAATGATTAGTGACACACTTAATTGTGTCTTTTTCGGTATACTGTTCTTCATGGAAATAATCATCAAATTGTTGGTTCCGCTAAATCATATTCGGCCATAAAAATTTCCATATTTTGATCGGTCATCCTACAAAATTTCAAACAACCTTACACACTCGAAATCTTGTTAGTGGGATGAGCGTAGCTCAAGGTCGAGTTTACAAGGCTTGCTTTTTTTAAAAAAAAGTGGCTTTTTAGCAATCTTTCTTATTCACGGTTATGGAAATTGATGTAGGCCTTCTTTCAAGTGGATACTTCGTCCGTGTAGACTGCATATAGCAATCTGTATGTTGGAATTTGGCTATA
Organism: Lygodium microphyllum; assembly: GCF_053477565.2. NCBI lineage: Eukaryota > Viridiplantae > Streptophyta > Polypodiopsida > Schizaeales > Lygodiaceae > Lygodium > Lygodium microphyllum. The sequence continues at coordinate 8,504,555 of NC_141148.1, read as the reverse complement.
TCAGAGTGCAGGTGCGAACAGGCGCTTGCAGGGAAGTTAAAAGCCGGCTCAGGAGTTGTTGTGTGTGAACTCCTGCTATGGGAGAGTTTGGAACTTAAGGAATTTAAACTTTAAAGCTTAGAAAGCTTTAAGCTTTAACTCTTTGAGCTTTAAGTCAAACGTTTTTTTTTTCTTGAATTGAAATGACTAGGACGAGAGGATGTCGTCGCTGAATTTGGCACCGTTCAGCACGTCCTACCGCCACCGTTTGTGAAACTTCAAGTCTAAAGCTTTTTTTAAAAAAAGCTTAAGTATTAAGCTTAAACACTAAACTTGAATTCTTTCTAAGAAGAAGTAGACCTAGCAATGGAACTTCCCCAGTGGTCCTCCACCTGTAGAGGTTGGTCCTTTGCGATCCGATTGCGTAGCAGAGGGTCCTTCACCGCCAGGAACGCGCTGGTATTGACGGATTGTCACAAGACTAACTATAGAGCTCGATCGTTCCAGGAGCTTCACCTTTGCGCGAGATGGTAAGCGATTGGAAGCCCTCGATCTTAGCTTGGCTCTGATACCATTGATGCGCAAATCGGATGCTGTATGCATATGTCGTGAGCGCCAGAAGGTCCCCAAGAACAAATAACTCTACTTTTTGCTCAAAAACCAAGAGAGTAGACTTGCACGACATGAAGCAAGAAGACCAATTGGGTACAATCTCCCCCCATGCCTTGTGTGAGCGCTCCACAAAGTATGTATTTAATATATTATTCATCTCCAAGCTCAAAAATAGCCCAAATTTACAATTAGCATGCTTTAGCTTTTGTCCAAATAAAGAATAAAGTGGTTGGGCGTCCCAAGAGTTGGGATGTGCCCAAATACAATGACCAATAATGAATATTTAAATCGTGCACCCATGCGCATACAAAATAATAAATATATGTCAAGCGCTTTAATAAATAAGCATGTCAAAATAAATATTAGCGCCATGCCTAAGACGCGCGCCCATAAAAAAGGATAATTTCTTCTAAATAACTTGAATACATGCTATTGCCTAGTGCTTTCCAACGCCATCGCCGCCTGCTCTACACATCAACTGAAGCATTTACAATTGTTAGAAAATAATAAAATTAAATCGACAAAAGTGAATACCTAGCAGTCTTCAGCTACAAAATAAATAAATAGGTTGAAACTCTATCCTAACCTTAATTTAATACAAGTGCGCACTTTAAACTCATAAACGTCCATTAATTTAAATATGTATTTTGCAGAATCACCTGCTATGGAATCACCCACTTGCACGTTAAATTAACGAGTCGTCCAAAAAGGACAGGCGTCCCCATCAACTTTTGCACAAGGAATCCACCTTGTGTACGAGTCCTGGCAAATAAATATAAATTTAAAGAATCCACCGCAAAACCTCATGGAATCCACCGTGGAATATGCCTCTTGGCATCAAAAACTCAAATTATTGTGACTAAAGTCTCGACTCCTAACTCAAAGGCATAATAACATATTAATATATTATATAATATTCTCTCTCTCTCTCTCTACTCAGCGCCTATGGCAGGCCCAACGTTAGTCACCATCCTCCACCCACCATCTGTGCCATTCTATACCCAACCTCCACCCACCATTCTCCCTCCACTTGCCATCCTCCACCCTCCATCCGTCAGCATCAATCTCTAGCCTCCACCTACCACCCCGCGCTTGTGGCCATGATGACAACTTTAGTCTAAAGAGGTTACGCCTCTATTTGTCCACTGCTGCTCGATGGCCATACTGGCAGCTCCAATGATGTGTTTGCTGTCGCCCAAAGTGACATTGGGCAACTTGCAACTCCCCATTTAGGAGGAAGGATGCTCCTTGGAATCTAGATGACTAGTTCATTTTGAGAGAGAGAGAGAGAGAGAGAGAGAGAGAGAGAGAGATTTTTACTCTTCCTTGAAGGGCAAAAAGCCTTCAGAAGAGTATTGCAAAACCACGGCATGTGACAGCCATATATATAAAGTTATTTTAACTACTAATTAATATTTTGTTTTAGGCCTTAGATCTCGCTAGTAGGCCCGAAAGATGTACTGAAAAGCTTTTGGTGAGCCATCCTGCTACATAGCAACCATCGGCATCATCATCAGCATACAAACTACAAACAATTAGCAGGGAGACAGGACAAACCAACAGACGCATACATACACAGCCATCCATCCATACATCATTGGATCGAAGTTCCTTCCAGGAGGCCGAAGACGCTCTCTGAACGCAGTCCAATTCATTCCCCTTTGAAAGTAGGGTTCCTGATGCCCCATGGAATGATCGCCCGGATCCATTCTTAGGGCCTGTGGCAGCGAAGCAGACGCTTGCCATAGATCAGATCCAGAGGCGCTCCTGCTCCACCGGAAGCAGTAAATATCTAGAGCAAGCTGGCCCTGACAATCGCCTGTTGTTGATGAAGGCCAACATCCTCGCATGGACAAGACCAAAAATAAGGACGATATGCTAGCTGCCGGCAAGAAACGGGTGTGCGATCATTCTTTTTCTTCATTCACTCTTCTGGATATTGTGCGCATTTGTGATATATCGATGTGGGACATAGATTGTGCGTTTCATCAATATCGATGTTGAAAACATAGATTGCAATCGTATGGCTGATGTTGCACATTTCGTTGATTCTTGATGCGGAACATAGACTGCACTTTGTATGGCTGATGGATGAAATCCAAGCTTGCAAAGCAAAAGGATCCTCCTGCGAATCTTAAAAACATGGCTTGATTCTTATCGTGTCATTCATGCTTGATGCAAATGTGGCTTGTGACGTTTTGCAGCTAGAGCGTTTCCGGCAAAAGAAGAAAGTCCCCAAGGCTTCCAAATCAGAACCTGACACAGAGCATGGGTCTGGTAAGGGTGCCAAGACACAGGTTGATCTAGAGCTCATTGAGAGTCTAGAGACATCAGGTTCGCTGCATGCAGAGGTCTCTGCATCTATTCCAGCTTCCCATACCAGCGAATCAGGAGTGACTGGCAGGGATAACATTGACCCCACGGTTCATCAGAAGTTGGATGTGGCAGGAGGCTCACGCAGTAACTTTACTGAGGCCAAGCTTCCAACAGAGTCAAATGAATGGCACAATTTGGCTATCCAGTTCGATAAAGTTGGGGTTGCTCGTGATGTTGACTCAGGGAAGGGAGAAGCTCAAGACTGGGAATTTGTTACCAAGCATGGCTCGGTGGAGTCTCTAGATTTGAGAATAACTCATGATCAATGTGACTTGCAAACCAGTTGCATTGTCCCACAGTCTTTTGAGTTTGAGAAGGTGCAAGTGGAGGATGGGCAACAGCTCACAGGTGGTAGTTCGGACAACAATGGGTCTGATGACTCAAGAATATACGATATACAGTCCAGCAGACTACAGTCCAACTCAGGTCAAGATTTTTCAAGGGCTTCTAGTTCTGATCATGAGGTAAAGCACTCTTCGGAGCCAAGCCATAAGATTCCTTTTGCTGGACCTTCTAATTTGGATTCACAGAAGGGTGTGGGAGAGCACGATCAGGTGCAAGTCTTGTCAAAATTGAATATTGCTACAGAGCATACCTCAGACTCAAGAATGGGACAGTGTGAAAACAGCTGCAAGGTATCACATACTTGCAAGCAGATTGACCAGAGGCAGATGGAGGGTGAGCAACACCAAAGAATGGCTAGTTCCTGTGATTGTGGATCTGGCTTAGTTAATGACATTATGGAATGTAGTTTGGACAGTGTTAACTTGGAACAGGATGCAGAGCAGCACCCTTCAATTGACACTTTGGAAACATCTCGTGATTTGGATTTACAGCAGGTGGGTATATCTGGACTTGAGATATGTGAGCAGATTGATCAGGAGCAGACGGGTGATGAGCAGCAAAGAATGGCCACATCTTGTGACAGTGAAGCCGGCTTAATTAATGGCATGATGAAATGTGGTTTAGACAGTGTTAATTCTGAACAGGCGGCAGAACAGCATCCTTCAATTGACACTGTGGAAACATCTTCTAATTTGGAGTTACAGCATGCTGGTACATCTCGACTTGAAGTTTCGCCTGAGGAAGATCAGGTTCAAGCTTCAAATATTGCTGTGGAGCTTAGCCCCGAGTCATTGCTTGAGATTGAACCCAAACAGTCATCGGCAGTGCCAAAAATGGGACCTGTAGATGGTATCAGTGAAAATGATGCAGACACAAATAAGAGTGGCACAGTAGCAGGAAATACTATGCCAGTCTGTAATGTCCCTTGCCATACATCAAGCAGCATGGAGACTACTGAAGCAACAATGCACACTTTGGAGCCGCAGTTTGAGATTGTGCATGTACAAACACAGCAGCTGCTAGAAGAGCAAGAAGATTTGCCAGATGCCGGTTCGAAACATCATATGCATGTAAACAAAGCGGGTGTAATGCAACAAGAGATTGATGTGGATGGTTCTTTGCCAAAGTTGGACTTTGATACAACAGCAGTTGATCGGGGGATGGTTTCAAGTGCAGGGGGACATCGGTTGGAGGAGAATGAGTCATTAAACACATGGCCCATCAAATCTTATGAGGTGTGTTTGGATGGGGTGGTAGAGGTTGCCGAGGCAAGAAGTCTTGAGGAGCCTATGTCAGAGGCACAGCCTGTCACACTGATACCAGAACTGATCAATGAGCAGGGATCAGCCGATGGCAGTACTGAATGTCACCTCAGCATACAGAAGCCAAGTGTAGTGGGACTGGAAACTACTTTAGGGGATGCAATTTCTTCAAGCTTGGTTTTGCAGTCAGGCAACCAGGAAATTGTTTCTTGTACAGAGTTAGCAGACCCATACAAAGAGATCGAGTCTGACAGTGCTCATATTTCATGTTTAGGTAATGGAGAGATTGGTGAATTAGTACTTAGTGTGGAGAATGTTTTGGCAGATGCATCTCATGTAGAGCATGATGCATGGTCAAATTTTCAGGTGGAGAATGTTTTGGCAGATGCACCTCACGTGGAGAATGATACTGGCTCAAATTCTCAGGTGGAGAATGTTTTGGCAGATCCAACTGAAGTAGTGAATGATGCAATGCGAGATATCCAGGAATCTTCATGTGAACTTGTAGAACACAGGGGCAGCTTGCCAATGGTGAATGAAGTGGAACAAACAAATGAAAAATTGGAGGAGACGTCTAATGTGGAGGCACTAGAAGTTGATGCAGCACATGCTTTTGGAAGGGCTTCTAGTGTGATAAATGTCTCACATTCCTTTTCAGAGGTTACTGATAATCAAAACAGTATGGTCGAGTCCAGGAAGTTAGGACAATCTGTGGAGGAAGCCAACTCAACTGGTGAAGGGTGCAGTCCTAGAGATTCAGAAACAGATATAGATAAGGGAAAAGTTGGGCTCTGCAATGTGCTTGACCAAGCTGATGTAGACCAGACCTCTGACTTGAAGCTCTGGAATAGCTGTACTGGCTCAGAACCCATGAGAGGTGCATCCATCTCAACTGCACAAGTATCACAACAAATTATAAGTGAGCATCGAGCTTCTTGTGATCCAACTGCTAGGGAAGCAGACGAAGGTGACATGGAGCCTTCTAAGATGCAGAGTGACTCGAAGGAACCTTCAGAGGCACAGCCTGAGTGCCACTTGGTAGGCACTGAATATGTGCAGAGTGACTCAAAAGAACCTTCAGAGGCACAGCCTGAGTGCCACTTGGGAGGTACTGAATGTGTCACAACCTCAGAAGAGGGGATGCCAAATGATCACTTGCATAGCTATGTGGCTAAGATCCCAGAAGGTATGGCAGACGACATGACTACAGCTCATGAGGAGCTGGGCAGTGAGCAGCTTCAAATCAATACAGAGTGTCTAAATGCTGAGTGCTCGGAGCATAAGCAGGCAGTTACTTTGGGTGAGAAGGAATCAACAGGTTGCAGGAATGTTGTTGACTTCAGCTCTGCAAAACCCTTTAACCAAAGAGCCAGTGACAACCATATGGTACAGACATATATGGTTGACACTGTTGCAGATTTGGAAACATCAAAACATGCTGAGACAGCAGAACTGCTAACAAAAGAGGATTCAAAAGAAAAGCATAGGGCTGATTTGTCCGGCCTGGGAGAAGACAACGATGTACTCATGCTAGAGTATTCAAATGGAAAGCATTCTTGTGCTGAGACTACAAAGATGCCAATGGATTTAGATGAAACTTCAGATGCACAGAACCAGGTTACAAGCCCGACTTCTTTTCCAGAAGTTTCCCAAACAAGTAGGTCTTTTGAAATGCCACTCGACATGGAGAGGGAAAGTTTCATTACGATGTACACAGAGCACGATTCTGCAAAACTTTCTGTTCCTTCAGACCACTTGCAGACAACATTATTCAGATATGAGGATGCAAATCCAACCTGCATGAACAACTGCAGTTCATCAAGTAAGGAGGCAGAAAGGTTTGTGGGCGACATTTCTGCAGATCTGAAGCTGGGGAATCTCAGGGAAAATGCAGAGCAAGTGAAACGAAGTACCTCTGCTGAACTTTTCACTTCGTCATGTAACAAAGTGGAGTATTACTCAGACACAGACCTTGCAAATAGGTCCATCAAGGGAGAGAAGTTTGAGTCACAAGAGTCTTCAAGTGAGGAAGAATTGGATAAATTTACAACCAGCTCGTTTGTAGAAGCCAGAAAGCCTTTTGAGGGAGACGAAGAGTCAACTGAAAAAAGGTCAAAAAAATCAGGTGGTCAAACTTCTGCGAAGAGTTTTAGTCAAGAAGTTGGTGGTCAGGTAATATTTCTCTTTTCTGTTAGCCAACTTTTCTAATAGAGCTTCTTGGCCCCAAATATTGCCAATGCTTGTGAGCCAGTTTCTATTTATGAATTTGATCAATCAATATTGGTTTTTGTGTTTTAATTTTTTTTTTTTGGTGGAAAATTGTTGTGTTAGGTAGTTCTTAAGAGAATGAAGGGGTATGTTTCCATCAGTATTGCATATGGTGGAAACTCAGTTCTGTCAGGTAGTTCTTAAGAGAATGAAGGGGTATGGAAAGGAAAGTGAACACTGAGTGGATAGAGAAGAAGGAAACAAGAGAAACACAGTAGAATGAAGGAACAAAACTGACAGAAGACTGAATGATACAAGGCTGCTACAGTCAGTAACATGCAGCTTGGAGCATAGTGTGGGTGCTAGATGGAGGCATGAGATAAAGATCATGAGGAGGCCTGGCACAAAAGATGATACATTGACTGAATGAAGGGTGGAGTGGATGGCAGCCATAAATAGGGGCCAATCAGCAAACTGACCACTACAGGTCGGACCAGCAAATGTGGTCCAAAAGCAAGATAAAACGCACCAAAATGCTGCATGCACTCGACATAATGTGTGTTTTGCTACGGGGCATTATGCCTAATGAGAACAAAGGTAAAATAGGCTGTTAGGACAATTGCAAAACACCTCCTCCTAAAGTGTCTCCGACAGATGAGATGATGGACAAATATACCGTCAAAGCTCTAAATATCTTGGTCTAACTTAGATTAAGGCTCTCAAGTAGGATGAAACCAGCTTTGCTTCTTAGAGAGGGTGGTAATGACCTAATTAATTAACAATTACAAGAAGTAAATAATAATGTAAAATTGAAATGTACAATTTACCATTTAATCTTGGATAATGGATAGCTTGTTGTCCTAAAAGTGGCATCCTTTGTGGTGTTTCTTTATCTTTAATTGCAAATGGATGGAGTACAATTGAGATTTTCTAATGTCCTTTGCTTATCCAAGTGCTTCTTGCTGTCATGAATGATGAGCAAGCCTTCAAACCAATTTGCCCCTTGGTTTACTTAGGGATTGACCTTTAATTGTACTCATTGGGTGACAAATTTAGCCCGTTTGTTTGTTGGTTGAATGACCACTTGAATCTCCTAAAATTGCCCCAATTTGAGTGATGGAAATTCAAGTCTTTGGGCTTTCAAATTTTTGAGCATGGTTCATGAGGTGATCAAACCTTAATTTCTTTTGTAAATTAGGATTTAAGCAAATATCAGTCAAAATCTCCACCTCCAATGGCTGATTTTTCTGGAAATTGTTGAGAAAGGATGAGAACATATTGGAGCATGAGAGAAAATGTTGAAGAGAGGTAAAATTTAGTCTTCTATCGCGAGAAAATGGCAGAAATCAACTATTGCCTTGTCTAGACAAATATGGAAGCTATCTCTACTAATGGAACATCCCAAATATAATGTTTGTTGGCTGAAACAACCCTCAAATTGCTGTCACCTATTACTATAGTCTCTTCTATGCATTTCACCAGCTCTTGGAGGGTCTCTGCTGGCTAGAAATGGCGTGTTAATTATTGTAACAGCAATGGTAGCGTACACATACACACATACACACACTCTCTCTCTCTCACTCAGTTTACAGAAGAATGAAATTACTTTCTGTTTTTCTTCTAGTCTAAAAACGCTTTTTTCATTTGCAAGGGTAAGTTTGCCAAGTGGCAGTCTTCCAAAACAATTTCAGCATCATTTAGCTTTATTAAATTAAATTTCAGAATATAAATTTTAAAATTTAATTTAGTGATTATTTATGGCTCAAAAAAATAATTTGACTAGCCAACAATTAAATTGGCTAGGCCAATTTATCACCTAAGTAATCTTGAGTACTCATTAGCTCAGAACTCGCATTAATTAATTTGCAAGGGTAAGTTTTGTCAAGTGGCAGCCTTTCAAAACAATTTCAGCATCATTTAGCTTTATTAAATTAATTATTTGGATATAAAATTTAAAATTTAATTTAATGATTATTTATGGCTTTTTTTTGATTGGCTAACAATTAAATTGGCTTGGCCAATTTATTAGCCAAGTAATCCTGAGCACTCATTAGCTCGAAACTAGTATTAATTAATTAAATAATGTTAGTTTTCTAGTGTCACCATTGATATTAATGGCTAATTGAATGTTCTAGGCCATTGACATTAATGGCTAATTGAATGTTCTAGGCTAAGTTCTAACATTGGGTATCACCTAGTATGTGTTAGGCATAACTTATTATGACTTTTGCCTCTAGCACTAATTTGTTAGAGATCATAGCTTGCACAGTCAGTCGGACTGTGCAGTCGGACTGCCACGTGGCAGTCCGACTGTCTGCAGCCCAGTCGGCTGCATTAAATGCAACCGACTTGTTTCCAGGTTGCGCCCTGTTTCTGGCGCCCCAGTTCGTGGCAGATTTCGACTATTTAATAGTCGACACTTTCAGCAGTCTACACACTTCTTCTCTGACGCAGATTACAGACCGGTGATGCGCAGTCTCTGTCTCTGTTCACAAATTTCAGACAGCAGACAGTGCAGACAGCAGCAGACTTCGAGGTGGACAGCAGGTCGCATCGTCGAGGTGAAGACACGCAGTCCAGCGCACTGCGCCCGTGTATATCTTTGTATTCAGCATTCTTTATATAGCAGATCTTCATCGTCCACTGTCTCTTTCTCTCCCTTCTCTCTCTGCGTACTCTCTCTCTCAGTCCTACGCTTCCGCACCGCTGCACTCTGACATGGTATCAGAACAGTGTTTAAGGGCTGATTGAGCGCAGAATCAACCTGAAGAGGAGTTTCCATCGCGACACAAATTTGCGTTTTTTTGCGTTTAAGGGCAGACAGGAGGGCTGCGCCTTGGAACAAGGCTGAAACGAGTGTGGGCGCACAGGAAAGGAGTACAGGTGGTGGATTTGCTGCTGTTTACTGCTGTTTGACGCGGAGGAAGTTTGAGTTTTCAGCCTACAAGTGCAGGTTTTGCTTTTTCATCGCCTCCGGCAGGTGAAGAAGGTTCAGGACTCGGAAGAGCCTTAGCAGGCTGAGTTTTCCCAGTCAGAGGGGGCTGCTTTTGCGTTTGTGAAGGCATTGCAGGTGAAGATGTCTACAGAGATTGACTTGGAGTTCCAGGCGATTATGGACCGGAAGGTGCCTGTCTTACCGGCTCTTCCTACAGATCAAAAGCTCGACGGCGACAACTACCGCATTTGGCGCGTCATGATGTTGGCCATCCTAGAGTCCTATGATTTGGCGGAGTTGGTACAGGAGGAGATTGACCGGCCCTCGGTAAGAGATGAGTCCAAACTCTCTTCTGAAGCTCGTGCGGAGTTGGCCAAGGCCCAGTCTCATTGGGACAAACTGAATGCCAGGATTCGATCCTTTCTCTTTCTATCATGCACTACAGCCGTGATCGCTTACATCGAGCACTTGACGGTGGCTCGTGAGATATGGCTGGAGCTTGATCACATGTACAATCGGATGACCTTAATGAAGAGGGTTTCTTTGGAGGTACAGATGCGGACTTTGTCCGTAAATAAGTCTTCTTCGCTACGGGAGCACATTAATAAGCTAAGGCAGCTACAGATGCAGGTTCAGAATGCGGGGAAGCCGATCTTCTCCGAAGACATGGCGATCACACTACTGTCCCAGTTGCCGCCACGATTCGGTACATTTTACTCTGCCCTCATTGCTTCTGGGCGAGAGTCTACTCTTCGGTGGGAAGAGTTGGTTCCTATGGTCTTGGACCAAGAGGAACAGTTAAAGGGACAGAATGCTTCCAAGTCGGAGGCGCTGACAGGTCAAGCCTCTCAGAAGAAGGGGAAGGACCAAAAGAAGAAGAAGGGGAATAACAAGTCCAAGAAGGACAAGGACAAAGACTCCACATGCCATATTTGTGGAAAGATTGGCCATTGGAAGAAGGATTGCCCTGACAAAGACACGAAGGACACCAAGAAGAAGGAAACCAAGGATTCTGGAGCAGTGGCTGCACCCTCATCAGCTGCATTTCTTCATCTAGCTGTCATTGAGAACGCTTTACCGAATGCTTCTGATGCTGCGATGACGGCCCCCCAGGCTCGAGAGTGGATTGTTGATAGTGGTGCCTCACGGCACATGACTCCTTCATCAGATAGTGTTGCCCAGTTGCGACCCTTGCGTGGGCAGGTTCTCATTGGCGACAGCTCTTCAGTTTCTCTTGCATGTCGGGGTAAGATGCAGCTTATTCCGGATGGACGAGGTGGTACCCATACCTTAGAGGTTTTGCATGTACCAGGTCTAGGGTACCATCTCCTTTCAGTTCATAAGATTTGCTCCCTTGGTCTTCTCGTGGAGTTTGACAGTACTACAGTGCGAGTCCTTGATCGTGAATCGAGGAAGCTTCTATCATCTGGATATGAGGAGAACGGCATTTACAAATTGAAGTCTTCCACCGCCCTCTCTACTCTTCTTCTTACCTCACAGTCACAGTCAGAGTTATGGCATGCTAGGTTTGGTCACCTGAACTATGACTATCTTCGGAAGGCGTCGCGTGGACAGCTTGTTCGAGGGTTGCCGGATATAGTGGTGAGCCAGCAGCCATGTGTCTCCTGCATGCGGGGGAAGCAGCATAGGGATGCCATTCCCCACATAGCTTCGCGGCGGTCTACTTCCCCGATGGAGCTAGTATCTACGGATCTATGTGGCCCTATGAGGAATGAGTCCCTGCGTGGGAGCTCGTACTTCATGCTGATCGTGGATGACTACAGCAGGATGACATGGGCCTATTTTATGGCACTCAAGTCAGAAGCTTTCTCGCACTTCAAGGATTGGCTTCTCTTTGAGGAGAACCGCTCAGGCCGGAAGTTGAAGACCTTGCGATCCGACAAGGGAGGTGAATTTGTGTCTAATGAGTTTGCTCGGTTTTGTGCAGATAGAGGCATTCACCAGGAGTTTGCCAATACCAATACTCCTCAAGAAAATGGTATTCTTGAACGGAAGAACCGCAGTGTGATCGAGATGGCGCGCACCATGATGGAGCACCGACAGACCCCTCAGGTTCTGTGGGCCGAGGCTGTGGCTACTGCAGTCCACATCCTTAATCGATCCCCTACTTCGGCCGTGGAAGGGATGACTCCATTTGAGGCTTATTTTGGGACGAAGCCAGATGTTTCTTACTTTCGGGTCTTTGGGCGTGATGCCTATGTTCACATTCCCAAGGCTCACCGTGATAAATTTGAAGCGGCTTCTCGAAAACAGGTATTTGTTGGCTACAGCTCCCAGTCCCAAGGCTACCGATTGTATGATCCCGTCAAGCGGGATGTATATACTAGCCGTGATGTGCGGTTTGTGGAGGTTCCGGCTACTTCAACGGGTGAGGAGCATCCCGTTCTTGGAGATCCAGGGGAGAGTTGGGCTCCTTCTACAGTTCCACTGGAGCGCGTGCCTTTTGATTATGATTCTGTTTCTGACACAGAGTCTACTGTTCCACCGGACCCCTCTGAGGAGTTACCACCGGTGGATATTCCAGAGTCTTCTGCTGATGAAGAACGACGAGGGGAGGTTCGGCCTCCTCCTCGCTGGGCCCGTGACACACTCCGTGATTCAGGGATCGAGGGGGTTCCTGAGGAGTGGGGACCGCAGGATGGTTCGCGGCGGTCACGGAGGCACCAGGCGCATTCTTCGGAGCTTGTTTGCTCCAACTATTGTTTGATGTCCCGTCTTATGCAGGATCGAGAGCCCACCTCCGTGAAGGAGGCTTTACAGTCCGCCCCATGGAAGAAAGCTATGGAAGCTGAGTTGGAGGCTATTGAGAGGAATGGCACTTGGTCACTTGTGCCACGCCCCCCGAAGAAGAAGGTGATTGGAGTCAAGTGGGTCTTCAAGACCAAATATCTCAGTGATGGTACTTTGGATAAGCACAAGGCTCGCCTTGTTGCTAAGGGTTTTGCCCAGCGCCCCGGGATTGACTGTCATGACACCTTTGCCCCTACAGCTCGTATGGCAACCATTAGAGCTGTTCTTGCTTTGGCTGGCCATAGGAGATGGCCTGTTTATCAGCTGGATGTGAAGTCGGCCTTCCTGAATGGTGATTTGAAGGAGGAGATCTATGTTGAGCAGCCTCCTGGCTTTGGTTCTTCGGATGGGAAAGTCTACAGGTTGAAGAAGGCCCTGTATGGTCTCAAGCAGGCCCCGCGAGCTTGGAACGAGAAGATTGATTCGTTCCTCCAGACTCAGTTGGGATATCGGCGGTCCAAGGCCGATCCGCAGCTGTATGTTCACACTTCCGGGGAAGGATGTGTGCTGTTTGTATTATATGTTGATGATTTGATTGTCACAGGTGATGATGCACAGCAGGTCCAGGAGACAAAGTCAGCTTTACATCGGACGTTCGAGATGACGGATTTGGGGCTACTCCATTTCTTTTTGGGCCATGAGATTTATCAGTCTCAGAGGGGATCTTTATCTCTCAACAGAGATATGTACAGGAGCTCTTGGTGTCTTTTGAGATGGAAGACTGTCGGGCCCTCTCTACTCCTATGGATCCGAATTGGAAGGCCACTTCCCATTCAGCTTCTCCTTTGGCGGATGCGTCCCGCTATCGACAGTTGATTGGGTCTTTGATTTGGCTTCTCAACACGAGGGTTGATCTATGTTTTGCTGTTGGGCTCTTGGTAGGGTTTATGAGTGAACCTAAGACGGTGCATTGGCAGGCTGCTCAGAGGATACTTTGGTATCTGAGGGGGATGTCTGATTTAGGGATTCATTACCCCGCAGGGACAGATGGGTCAGATCTTGTACTTGCAGGTTGGAGCGACTCGGATTGGGCCGGTGACGTGGACCACAGGTGGTCTACTCCAGGTTACTGCTTTACTTTGGGTGCAGGTGTTATTTCATGGAGTAGCAAGAAGCAGCCCACGGTAGCCCTTTCGTCTACTGAGGCGGAGTATCGGGCCGCGTCTTCCACCACATGCGAGGTTGTGTGGCTTCGAAGATTGTTGGAGGAGCTTGGGTGCAGCCGACTTGTTTCCAGGCTGCGCCCTGTTTCTGGCGCCCCAGTTCGTGGCAGATTTCGACTATTTAATAGTCGACACTTTCAGCAGTCTACACACTTCTTCTCTGACGCAGATTACAGACCGGTGACGCGCAGTCTCTGTCTCTGTTCACAGATTTCAGACAGCAGACAGTGCAGACTGCAGCAGACTTCGAGGTGGACAGCAGGTCGCATCGTCGAGGTGGAGACACGCAGTCCAGCGCACTGCGCCCGTGTATATCTTTGTATTCAGCATTCTTTATACAGCAAATCTTCATCGTCCACTGTCTCTTTCTCTCCCTTCTCTCTCTGCGTTCTCTCTCTCTCAGTCCTACGCTTCCGCACCGCTGCACTCTGACATAATTGATATCTTAGGGTCTTGGATCCCACATTGCGAAATAATTAGCTTGCACATCATATGTGCGAGTCATATTTGCACATTTAATTGACTTTCAATCAAATGTTGAGTAAAACATTAAAATTTTACGTCCTCATGACACAAGACCATATATGACACACATGATTGCTAACACCTTCTCTGAGATTCTAGATGTGGTGCAAGGCCAAAGGAGATGGAATGGGGTGGTAAGAAAAGTGTCATTGTCGATGATATCCATCAATGAAGAATGCTAGTTGAGGAGTAAGACCCCCTCTAGATGGTAGCCCGATCCGGTAGAGATCACCATAGGCCAATTGGGAGTAGAGAGGCCTCAGATGTATCATGTGATGCCGAATTGGGAATGGGTGAGCAAAGTCTTTTACCCAAATCAGGGACAAAACGGTTGCCTGGTTGGAGTAGCAGTCATTTGATCAGCAATGGTCAAAACAGTCTTGAAATCAGCAAAGAAAACACAGCAGGAGAACAGAATCTGAAATCTGATACCATGTCAGAAGTGAAGCACCAACGGAAGCGTAAATATCTGCTGTAATAAACCGATGAAACAAAAGACAAAAGAGAAAGGGAAAGAAAGAACATTAAAGAACCCAATACAAATGAGAGCTCATATGTATGCTTGGGAAATGAAATCCATATATCCAACACGAGACAATCGCATACAATAGTGAGTCACTGGTTGCATGGGCCGGCACTGATTTCTCTCTCCACATGTGTGATGGCAGATGAGTGACTGAGTGAGGAGGAGCCTAGATATATAGGACAAAAATATGTCCTCAATTTGATCAGGTCAGCCAAATTTAATGCTGGTCGGCCAGTAATAAATGCTAAATATGACCAAAATGAAGATCATAAAAATGCCTAAAATATCCTAAATAATGTGCCCAGCCTCTGCATGCACAGACTCACTCATGAGCTGACATATCTGCTAATAGTCAGATAGAGGTAGGATATGAAAAAGATGATGAGGAAGGATGGCATAGAAGGTGATGCATTGACTGAATGACCAGTGGAGTGGAAGGGCAACCATGAGTAGGGGCTAATGAGAAAACTGGCCGGTCCAGCAAATAGTGCCCAAAGTGCAAGATAGAATGCAGTAAAATGCTGCCTGTGCCTGACATAATATCCGTTCCGCCACATGGTATAAATAGCTGCCTAGAACAAAGGAAAAACAGGCTGTCAGGAGAAAAGCAAAAGCGGACCTCCACCTTAAGTGTCTAGGACAAATGATATAATGGACAGATACACTATCAGAGCTCCCAATGTCCTCATCAGACTCGGACTTTAGGGTCACAGGCAGGAGGTTACCATGTATGACACACGACTGCTCAGACAAAGCTCCCCCAATCCCAACTTTAAAATATAACACTCCAAAATCTTTCGACAGAAATTATAGTTGTGTTAGCTTTGATAGAGTAATCTGGAGGTTTTGGTGCTACTTAAGAGAATGGAAATGATGTCACGAGGACGTGAAAATTTGATGGTTTGCTTATGTTTAATTGACATTTGATTAAATGATTAATCAAATGTGCAATTAAAAGATGTTGCACATGTTGCAATTAAATGATTAATCAAATGTGCAATTAAAAGATGCACATGTGTTGCACATGTGAGGTGCAAGCTACTTTTTTACAGTTGAAGGCCCAAGGACCCTGTGAAAAAGATGGGTGCCAAAGGCAAAAGTGTAACTTGTTAGATTCTAGGTGAATTTTGGTGTCAGTTTGCCCCTAGGACCATTAATTGGCCATTCGGTGTCAATGGTGATACCAGGGACTAGGCATTAATTAATGGATTAATGCTTGTCCAAGGGTCAATTTGTTAGCCTGCTCTTTATCATTCTCAGTCTGTCATCTCCTGGTTGTGAGCTCCTGTCAGAGTCTGACAGGAGACAGAGGAGCTCTGTCAGTCTTTTTAGTGGCTGTCCTGGTTAGCCAGCAGCCTGTGGGTGTCATATAGCCCAAACTGGGCTGTTTTTCTGCAGTCGGCCCATTTTCTGGGCAGGTCGGCCAGATCTGGCCAAAGTCGGCCAGATCTGGCTGGTCGGCCAAATCTGGCCAGATCGGCCAGATTTGGCTGGTCGGCCAGTTTTCTGGCCTGGGGGCTATATATAGCAGCCCCCCCCCCAGTCATTCCAGTAGTGTGCTCTGCAGGTTCAGCACTGCCTCCGTCATCTCCGTCTCCGGCATTGGTGCTGCCACTGCTTCCATTCTGTCCTGGTCCCCTCACTGACGCTCCGGGCTGCGTGCAGGGACTGCTCTGTCTATTTCAGTGTATTCAGCATTCATCTCAGTCAGTGCAGACTTTCTTCCTTCATTCTCTGCTTTCTCTCTCCTCTCCTCTGTGTTCGTGTTCTTCTTCCGTTGCTCACTCTCACATGGTATCATCGCCTGATTGAGAGCACGGAGGACATACCCTCAGGAGTGAGATACCCTACTACTGCTGCCAACTGATCAACAACTGCCAGGCGACTTCTACAGGAGGCCTTTCAGCCTGCGTTTTGCTGCCCACGCTGTCTGCAGAGGCTGCCACGTCATCCAGCAACGCAGAAATCCTGCGTTTACCACCAGGCTGTCCCTCTTTCTGCTGGGCGACCACCCTACAGGCTGCGTTTTGCTGTCCTGCTGGCCGCTTTCACTCCAGGCGGCACATTCCTGCTGGCGACTTCTTTCCTGGTGCTGGTGGTCTCTTTCCTGGTTATCGACATCAGTTATCTTTGCGTTTTGTAGATCCAGGTGTTTGTAGGCACTCTCTGCCTGCGTCTTGGTGGTTGGTGATCACATTGCTGGTCCTATTTCGACAGCGACACAACTTTCTTTGGTATTTTGCAGATTGGAAGATGTCTTACCAGTTTTCAGGCTTTGAAGACTCAGAGGATGAACTTCTTTCTCATCATTCCTCTGAGCGGAGGCGGGATTATCGTGAGGTTCGACATCGGGAAGAACCTCCTGGCACTCGTCCTTCTTCAGTCCATGCATCTCAGAGGTTTCCATCTACCGCGAAGGTTTCTTCAGTGAAGACTGCTTCAGATGTGCGGATGCCTTCCTTGATTCCCTCTATTCAGGTGCCGATTCTCCCTTCCTTTTTGAAGGAAGATAAGTTGGATGGTTCCAACTACTCCCTATGGTCATGCAAGGTGGCCTGCATCCTCGATACCTTTGACTTTTGGGAGCTTGTTTCTTCGCCCATCGACCGTCCCCCCGTGGATTCGTCCGATGGCACCTCTATGGACCGTGCAGCCTTATGGGATAGGCTCAACTCTCGAGCTCGTTCCTTTCTTTTTATGAGTCTCCATGATTCTGTTCTTGTACATGTTCACAGGTTACAGACCACGGCGGAAGTGTGGACGAAGCTTGCGTCTTTGTATCAGCACAAGACATTTGCCCACAAGATTTCCCTGGAGAAGAAGTTGCGGATGCTCAGTCTTGATGGTTCTCCTTCCATGAAGGAGCACATCACGAAGATGGAGGATATGCGAGGCGAGCTAGCCTCTCTTGGTCGTTTGATATCGTCTGAGGATATGGCGATGATTCTGTTGACTCAGCTGCCATCACCCCGTTATGATGTCTTCTACACCAGCCTCATCACTTCGAGGACCCGTGAGACACTCCTATGGGAGGATCTTTCCTCGCTTGTCTTGGAGCATGACGAGCGACTCAAAGAGGTGGGAGCCAGTGGCTCCACCAAGGCATTTACGGCTGGCACAGGTGGCGGCAAGAAGAAGAAACAAAAGAAGGAGAAGGCCAAGGACAAGGAGGAGGAGGACAAGAAGGATGCGACGGAGAAGAAGCCCAAGTGTCCCCATTGTGGAAAGGGCACTCATCCCGAGGAGAAGTGTTGGTAGAAGTATCCCCATTTGAAGCCTAAGGAGAAGGACTCGAAGGCGGCCCCAGCCACAACAGAATCTGCGTTTGTGCATGTCTTTGTTGAGGAGGACACTGCCCTAGCTTCTACCACACAGGAGAAGCCTTGGCTCGTCGACAGTGGAGCATCTTCACATATGACCTTCCGTCAGGATTGGCTTCAGGATCTTCGTTCCAGAGGGGGTACAGTCACCATTGGTGACAATTCTACAGTTCTTGTTCGAGGCGTGGGGACTTTACCTATGTTTTCTGACAGGCGGTCTTCCTCCGTCAAAGTTCTCTATGTCCCTGATTTGGGTTTTAACCTATTATCTGTGCATGGCCTTACTCAGTTAGGTACCCGAGTCATTTTTACACAGGATGCAGTCACAGTGGAGGATGCTTCTACAGGTGATGCTCTCTGGACAGGTACACAGGAGGGTGGGCTTTATACGCTCACAGCCTTGGCTGCGCGGACTTCTCATGCGCTTGGGCTGCTTTGGCATGCTCGGTATGGTCATTTGAACCTTGATTCTCTTCGCCGGGCTTCTAGGAGGAAGATGGTGG
Source organism: Lygodium microphyllum (assembly GCF_053477565.2). Classification (NCBI taxonomy): domain Eukaryota; kingdom Viridiplantae; phylum Streptophyta; class Polypodiopsida; order Schizaeales; family Lygodiaceae; genus Lygodium; species Lygodium microphyllum. Next base: position 8,485,990 of record NC_141148.1, on the reverse strand, counting down.
AGGGACTTCCCGATTTCCCTCCTCTACACACTTTGTGCCCTAGCTGTTTGAGGGGCAAGCAGCACCGGGAGCCTCACCCGCAGGTTGCTTCTAGGAGGGCTACTTCTCCGCTTGAGTTGGTTCACACTGACCTTTGCGGACCTATGGGCACGGCCTCCCTTGGGAAGGCCAAGTATTTGATGCTGATTGTGGACGACTTTAGTCGTTATGTGTGGCCTTATTTCTTGGGAGTACAAGAGTGAGGCGTACTCCCGTTTCTGTGAGTGGCAGGTGTTTGTGGAGACCCAAACAACTTCCAAGGTTCGTGGCGTTCGAGCTGATCACGGTGGCGAGTTCACTTCTCACCTTTTCTCTCAGTTTTGCAGGGATCATGGTATTCGGGTGGAGTATTCCCATCCGAACACACCATCAGAGAATGGTGTGGTGGAGCGTGCGAATCAGACCATGATTGAGATGGCCCGATCTATGCTGGAGCATAGGGGTCTCCCTCATTTCCTTTGGGGTGAGGCGGTGGCTACAGCGGTGCATATTCGCAACCGCTCTCCGACTTCGGCGTTACAGGACATGACTCCGTATGAGGTTTTCTTTGGGAAGAAGCCTTCCGTGTCCCATTTTCGCATCTTTGGGTGCGATGCATTTGTCCATGTGGACAAGAAGAAGAGGAAGACGAAGTTCGACTCTAAGTCGAGAAAGCTTATCTTCGTTGGTTATAGTACGACCACGAAGGGATATCGGCTCTACGACCCGACGACGCGGAAGGTTGAGGTGAGCAGGGATGTGATCTTTGATGAGGCTTCGGCCTCTGAGGATCCGATTGATGGTTCCATTACAGATGTTTCTTCATCATCGACCGGAACCCCCCCCCCCCCCCCCCCCCCCCCCACCTTCTCTCCCTTCACTTCCTTCCAGGATGCCCCTTAGCACCCCCCCTATTCCTCCTTCTTCGGCTTCCGTTTCCCCTTTGGTGGATGTGACTCCGTCTTCTACGAGCTCTACTACCGCCACTTCGGGATCTTCACGGGATACACAGCCTTCTTCAGATGCGGAGGATCTATCTTCACTCGGTGAGGGGGAGTCCCTCTCCGATTTGGGTGCTTTGCAGGTTCCGGAGACCCCCGGGTCTCCCTCACAGCAGCAGGAGTCTCTCAGGATTCCTTTATGGTATCGCCGGCTCATGCAGGATTCAGATGTTACTCACTTTCCTACTTCTTCTACAGGTCCACGTCGATCAGCCCGTTTACAGGCCCAGCGGGACAGCTCACTATGTGTGAACTATGCTCTTATGTCACAGATTCTTCAAGATTCCGAGCCTTCCACTGTGGAGGAGGCTCTTGCACAGGATATTTGGAGACAGGCTATGCAGGCCGAGCTCGATTCCATCGAGCGAAACCATACGTGGGAGCTTGTACCGCGTCCCGCGAAACGGAAGGTGATTGGTGTGAAATGGGTCTTTAAGACCAAGTATCTTGCAGATGGCTCCTTGGACAAGCATAAGGCTAGGCTTGTTGCCAAGGGTTTTGCACAGCGTGCAGGGTTGGACTACTTTGAGACTTTTGCTCCTACAGCCAAGATGTCCACCATCTGAGTTCTTTTGGCTCTTGCTGCTCACCACCGTTGGCCTATCTATCAGATGGATGTCATGTCAGAGTGCAGCGGTGCGGAAGCGTAGGACTGAGAGAGAGAGAACGCAGAGAGAAAAGGGAGAGAAAGAGACAGTGTACAATGAAGATCTGCTGTATAAAGAATGCTGAATACAAAGATATACACGGGCGCAGTGCGCTGGACTGCGTGTCTCCACCTCGACGATGCGACCTGCTGTCCACCTCGAAGTCTGCTGCAGTCTGCACTGTCTGCTGTCTGAAATCTGTGAACAGAGACAGAAATCTGCACGGCACCGGTCTGTAATCTGCGACAGAGAATAGTGGCCAGACTGCTGAAAACGTCAGCAATAAATAGGCGAAAAATCACCTAGAATGGGGCGCCAAAATAGGGCGCAGCCTGGAATAAAATGGCTGCAGGCAGTCGGACTGCCACGTGGCAGTCTGACTGCACAGTCCGACTGCTGGACCAGCTGTGCTGCTGCCTAAAAAACAGGCTATGAACTCTAACACCCCCTCTCAGAGCCTGGACAGGGCAGAAGCCTGAGGGATCTGGAATGTTGCCGAAGTAGAGCCTGAGGAAGCGCCTTCGTAAACAAATCCGCAAGATTATCCTCCGTCTTGCAATACTCCACAGTGATGGTCTCATCCAGAAGCTTTTCTCGAATGAAGTGGTACTGAATCTCAATGTGCTTCGTCCGGGCATGAAAAACAGGGTTCCTTGCCAAGGCAATGCAACTCTCATTGTCACATCGCAGCAATGTAGGACGAGTCTGGGGGCACCCAAGCTCCTCCAACAATCTTCGAAGCCACACTACCTCGCATGTGGTGGAAGATGCGGCTCGATACTCCGCCTCAGTAGACGAAAGGGCTACCGTGGGCTGCTTCTTGCTACTCCATGAAATAACACCTGCACCCAAAGTAAAGCAGTAACCTGTTGTAGACCGCCTGTGGTCCACGTCATCGGCCCAATCCGAGTCGCTCCAACCTGCAAGTACAAGATCTGACCCATCTGTCCCTGCGGGGTAATGAATCCCCAAATCAGACGTCCCCCTCAGATACCGAAGTATCCTCTGAGCAGCCTGCCAATGCACCGTCTTAGGTTCACTCATGAACCCTGCCAAGAGCCCAACAACAAAACATAGATCAACCCTCGTGTTGAGAAGCCAAATCAAGGACCCTATCAACTGTCGATAGCGGGAAGCATCTGCCAAAGGAGAAGCTGAGTGGGAAGTGGCCTTCCAGTTCGGATCCATAGGAGTAGAGAGGGCCCGACAATCTTCCATCTCAAAAGACACCAAGAGCTCCTGTACATATCTCTGTTGGGAGATAAAGATCCCCCTCTCAGACTGATAAATCTCATGGCCTAAAAAGAAATGGAGTAGCCCCAAATCCGTCATCTCGAACGTCCGATGTAAAGCTGACTTTGTCTCCTGGACCTGCTGTGCATCATCACCTGTGACAATCAAATCATCAACATATAATACAAACAGCACACATCCTTCCCCGGAAGTGTGAACATACAGCTGCGGATCGGCCTTGGACCGCCGATATCCCAACTGAGTCTGGAGGAACGAATCAATCTTCTCGTTCCAAGCTCGCGGGGCCTGCTTGAGACCATACAGGGCCTTCTTCAACCTGTAGACTTTCCCATCCGAAGAACCAAAGCCAGGAGGTTGCTCAACGTAGATCTCCTCCTTCAAATCACCATTCAGGAAGGCCGACTTCACATCCAGCTGATAAACAGGCCATCTCCTATGGCCAGCCAAAGCAAGAACAGCTCTAATGGTTGCCATACGAGCTGTAGGGGCAAAGGTGTCATGACAGTCAATCCCGGGGCGCTGGGCAAAACCCTTAGCAACAAGGCGAGCCTTGTGCTTATCCAAAGTACCATCACTGAGATATTTGGTCTTGAAGACCCACTTGACTCCAATCACCTTCTTCTTCGGGGGGCGTGGCACAAGTGACCAAGTGCCATTCCTCTCAATAGCCTCCAACTCAGCTTCCATAGCTTTCTTCCATGGGGCGGACTGTAAAGCCTCCTTCACGGAGGTGGGCTCTCGATCCTGCATAAGACGGGACATCAAACAATAATTGGAGCAAACAAGCTCCGAAGAATGCGCCTGGTGCCTCCGTGACCGCCGCGGACCATCCTGCGGTCCCCACTCCTCAGGAACCCCCTCGATCCCTGAATCACGGAGTGTGTCACGGGCCCAGCGAGGAGGCCGAACCTCCCCTCGTCGTTCTCCTTCAGTAGAAGACTCTGGAATGTCCACCGGTGGTAACTCCTCAGAAGGATCCGGTGGAACAGTAGACTCTGTGTCAGAAACAGAATCATAATCAAACGGCATAGGCTCCAGTGGAACTGTAGAAGGAGCCAAACTCTCCCCTGGATCTCCAAGAACGGGATGCTCCTCACCCGTTGAAGAAGCCGGAACCTCCACAAACCGCACATCACGGCTAGTATATACATCCCGCTTGACGGGATCATACAGTCGGTAGCCTTGGGACTGGGAGCTGTAGCCAACAAATACCTGTTTTCGGGAAGCCGCTTCAAATTTGTCACGGTGAGCCTTGGGAATGTGAACATAGGCATCACACCCAAAGATCCGAAAGTAAGAAACATCTAGCTTCGTCCCAAAATAAGCCTCAAATGGAGTCATCCCTTCCACGGCCGAAGTAGGGGATCGATTAAGGATGTGGATTGCAGTAGCCACAGCCTCGGCCCACAGAACCTGAGGGGTCTGTCGGTGCTCCATCATGGTGCGCGCCATCTCGATCACACTGCGGTTCTTCCGTTCTAGAATACCATTTTCTTGAGGAGTATTGGTATTGGCAAACTCCTGGTGAATTCCTCTATCTGCACAAAACCGAGCAAATTCATTAGACACAAATTCACCTCCCTTGTCGGATCGCAAGGTCTTCAACGTCCGGCTTGATCGGTTCTCCTCAAAGAGAAGCCAATCCTTGAAGTGCGAGAAAGCTTCCGACTTTAGTGCGAAAAAATAGGCCCATGTCATCCTGCTGTAGTCATCCACGATCAGCATGAAGTACGAGCTCCCACGCAGGGACTCATTCCTCATAGGGCCACATAGATCCGTAGATACTAGCTCCATCGGTGAAGTAGACCGACGCGAAGCTGTGTGGGGAATGGCATCCCGATGCTGCTTCCCCCGTATGCAGGAGACACATGGCTGCTGGCTCACCACTATATCCGGCAACCCTCGAACAAGCTGTCCACGTGACGCCTTCCGAAGATAGTCATAGTTCAGGTGACCAAACCGAGCATGCCATAATTCAGACTGTGACTCTGAGGTAAGAAGAAGAGAAGAGAGGGCAGTGGAAGACTTCAGTTTGTAAATGCCGTTCTCCTCATATCCAGATGATAGAACCTTCCTTGATTCACGATCAAGGACTCGCACAGTAGAACTGTCAAATTCCACTAAAAGACCAAGGGAGCAAATCTTATGAACTGAAAGGAGATGGTACCCCAATCCTGGTACATGCAAAACCTCTGAGGTATGGGTGCCACCTCGTCCATCCGGAATAAGCTGCATCTTACCCCGACCTACAATAGAAACTGAAGAGCTGTCTCCAATGAGAACCTGTCCACGCGAAGGTCGCAGCTGGGCAACACCATCTGATGAAGGAGTCATGTGCCGTGAGGCACCACTATCAATAATCCACTCTCGAGATTGGGGAGCCGCCATCGCAGCATCAGAAGCATTCGGTGAAGCGTCCTCAATGACAACTAAATGTAGAAATGCAGCTGATGAGGGTGCAGCCACCGCTCCAGAATCCTTGGTTTCCTTCTTCTTGGTATCCTTCGAGTCTTTGTCAGGGCAATCCTTCTTCCAATGGCCAGTCTTTCCACAAATATGGCATGTGGAGTCTTTGTCCTTGTCCTTCTCCTTGTCCTTCTTGGACTTGTTATCCCCCTTCTTCTTCTTTTGGTCCTTCCCCTTCTTCTGAGAGGCTTGACCTGTCAACGCCTCCGTCTTGGAAGCATTCTGTCCCTTTAACTGTTCCTCTTGGTCCAAGACCATAGGAACCAACTCTTCCCACTGAAGAGTAGACTCTCGCCCTGAAGCAATAAGGGCAGAGTAAAATGTACCGAATCGTGGCGGCAACTGGGACAAGAGTGTAATCGCCATGTCTTCGGAGGAAATTGGCTTCCCCGCATTCTGAACTTGCATCTGTAGCTGCCTTAGCTTGTTAATGTGTTCCCTTAGCGAAGAAGACTTATTGACGGACAAGGTCCGCATCTGTACCTCCAAAGAAACCCTCTTCATCAGGGTCATCCGATTGTACATTTGATCAAGCTCCAGCCATATCTCACGAGCCACCGTCAAGTGCTCGATGTGAGCGATCACGGCTGTAGTGCATGATAGAAAGAGAAAGGATCGAATCCTGGCATTCAGTTTGTCCCAATGAGACTGGGCCCTGGCCAACTCCGCACGAGCATCGGAAGAGAGTTTGGGCTCATCTCTTACCGAAGGCCGGTCAATATCTTCCTGTACCAACTCCGCCAAATCATAGGACTCCAGAATGGCCAACATCATAACGCGCCAAATGCGGTAGTTGTCGCCGTCGAGCTTCTGATCTGTAGGAAGAGCTGGTAGGACAGGCACCTTCCGGTCCATAATCGCTTGGAACTCCAAGTGCATCTCTGTAGACATCTTCACCTGCAATGCCTTCTCAAACGCAAAAGCAGCCCCCTCTGACTGAGTAAACTCAGCCTGCTAAGGCTCTTCCGCGTCCCGAAGCTTCTTCACCCGCCGAAGGCGATGAAAAAGCAAAACCTGCACTTTTAGGTTGAAAACTCAAACTTCCTCCGCGTCAAACAGCAGTAAACAGCAGCAAATCCACCACCTGTACTCCTTTCCTGTGCGCCCACACTCGTTTCAGCCTTGTTCCAAGGCGCAGCCCTCCTGTCTGCCCTTAAACGCAAAAAACGCAAATTTGTGTCGCGATGGAAACTCATTTTCAGGTTGATTCTGCGCTCAGTCAGCCCTCAAACACTGCTCTGAAACCATGTCAGAGTGCAGCGGTGCGGAAGCGTAGGACTGAGAGAGAGAGAACGCAGAGAGAAAAGGGAGAGAAAGAGACAGTGTACAATGAAGATCTGCTGTATAAAGAATGCTGAATACAAAGATATACACGGGCGCAGTGCGCTGGACTGCGTGTCTCCACCTCGACGATGCGACCTGCTGTCCACCTCGAAGTCTGCTGCAGTCTGCACTGTCTGCTGTCTGAAATCTGTGAACAGAGACAGAAATCTGCACGGCACCGGTCTGTAATCTGCGACAGAGAATAGTGGCCAGACTGCTGAAAACGTCAGCAATAAATAGGCGAAAAATCACCTAGAACGGGGCGCCAAAATAGGGCGCAGCCTGGAATAAAATGGCTGCAGGCAGTCGGACTGCCACGTGGCAGTCCGACTGCACAGTCCGACTATGCAGCTGGTCCGACTGCTGGACCAGCTGTGCTGCTGCCTAAAAAACAGGCTATGAACTCTAACACGTCAAGTCTGCTTTTCTGAATGGCGTTCTTGAGGAGGAGATTTATGTTTCACAGCCTCCTGGTTTTCTTGTGCAGGGGAAGAAGGATCATGTCTACCGGCTGCGGAAGGCTCTTTATGGCCTAAAGCAGGCTCCTCGTGCTTGGTACCAGCGGATTGACCGCTTCTTTCTACAGAGTGGCTTTGCGCGCTCGGCTTATGATCCCAACCTCTACTTACGGGTTGTGGATTCTCTTTCGGTGTTCCTTATCTTGTATGTGGATGATCTTATCATTACAGGAAGCGACACTCAGCAGGTGGAGCATACACGGTCCATTCTTTAGTAGGAGTTTGACATGATGGATCTAGGGATCCTTCACTTCTTTCTAGGCCTGGAGATCTATCAGATGGCACAGGGCATTTTTATCTCGCAGCACAGGTACATCTCCGAGCTTCTTTCGGAGTTTGATATGGCTGAGTGTCGGCCTCTCTCCTGCCCCATGGACCCCGAGTCCAAGCTTTTGACAACTGGAGTTCCCCTTACTGATCCCACCCGTTACAGGTGCCTTGTCGGCTCTCTTATCTGGCTGCTTCACACTCGGCCGGATATCTCCTTTGTGGTGGCTTTATTGTCTTCTTTTATGCAGACTCCTACCCAGGATCACTGGCAGGCGGCCTTGCGGGTTCTTCGTTATTTACAGGGGACTCGATCCTTCGGGATCATGTATGGAGATGGGATTACCCTTTCTGGATGGAGTGATTCTGATTGGGCAGGTGATGTGGATTCGAGACGATCCACTACAGGTTATGCTTTCACCCTTGGATCTGGTGCTGTCTCTTGGAGCAGCAAGAAGCAGCCTACTGTGGCACTTTCTTCTACAGAGGCCGAGTATCGGGCCCTATGTTCGACCGCTATGGAGGCAGTTTGGCTCCGTCGCTTACTCGCGGAGATTGGCTTTTCCCAGACCGGACCTACGGAGCTGTGCGTGGATAACCAGAGTGCTCTTGCTCTGGCCAAGAACCCGGTGTTTCATGCTCGCACGAAGCACATTGAGGTTCAGTATCACTATGTTCGAGAGCGGATCGTGGATTCGGAGCTGGTGGTGGTCTATTGTCCTATGGCGGCCAATGCAGCTGATCTCTTTACGAAGCCTTTGCCTCAGGCTTCTTTGCTTCATCACATGCGGTTCTTGGGTCTTCAGACTCTCCCAGGAGTTGAGAGGGGGTGTTAGCCTGCTCTTTATCATTCTCAGTCTGTCATCTCCTGGTTGTGAGCTCCTGTCAGAGTCTGACAGGAGATAGAGGAGCTCTATCAGTCTTTTTAGTGGCTGTCCTGGTTAGCCAGCAGCCTGTGGGTGTCATACAGCCCAAACTGGGCTGTTTTTCTGCAGTCGGCCCATTTTCTGGGCAGGTCGGCCAGATCTGGCCAAAGTCGGCCAGATCTGGCTGGTCGGCCAAATCTGGCCAGGTCGGCCAGATTTGGCTGGTCGGCCAGTTTTCTGGCCTGGGGGCTATATATAGCAGCCCCCCCCCCCCCCCCCAGTCATTCCAGTAGTGTGCTCTGCAGGTTCAGCACTGCCTTCGTCATCTCCGTCTCCGGCATTGGTGCTGCCACTGCTTCCAGTCTGTCCTGGTCCCCTCACTGACGCTCTGGGCTGCGTGCAGGGACTGCTCTGTCCATTTCAGTGTATTCAGCATTCATCTCAGTCAGTGCAGACTTTCTTCCTTCATTCTCTGCTTTCTCTCTCCTCTCCTCTGTGTTCGTGTTCTTCCGTTGCGCACTCTCACACAATTAATGCATGGGACCACTTTGGGTTGCAAATGGCCTAGCCAATTAATTTTGGATGGGCAAGGTCAATTTTCTGGGCATGGATTAAGGGTTGAATTAATTTTCAGAATTAATTAATTCTGAAAATTAATTAAATGACTGGAAATCGCTGAAAATGGATTAAGAAAGCTGCCACTTGACAAAACTTTCCCATGCAAGTAGGGGAAAGGCTAAATAGGGCTGAAGGGAGAGGAAAATCTCATTTTTTCATTTTGGAGCTGTTGGATTGTTGCTGCCAACTTTTGGGGCCATTTCCCAGCCATTGGAGACCATTTTGGTGATGGAGATTGCATATTCTTGACCTTGGGAAGCTGGCAATTGCTGCTGATGCACTTTCTTCTGAAGATCACAGTCTCTTATGCTCCTATTGTTGTTGGTGCATCCATTTGGGGCTGGTACAGCAGGGCAGCAGCTGATTTTGATCAGTTCTTCGTGACAAATCTCAGAATTCTCTCTCTACAGCATTCTCTCATCTCCTTCAGCCTATGCTCAGCCATTCTCAGCAATTCTTAGCCATTCGGAGGGGATCTCAGCCATTTTTGGTGGGCTGATTTGTAATTTTTGCAGTGAACCCTAATTTACAACAGAAATCAGGGTTTAGCAGCCACCTTGGGATCCGTGCCAGAGATTGAAGGCTCAAGGGACTGAAATCAGCAGCTGATAATTGAAGATTATCAAGGGAATTCAGGAGCCAGCCCATCCCGAATTGATTTGGGGCAGTATTTGGCCAGCCAAGGGTCAAATTGGAGAAGAAGTCCTGGGTGAATCAAGGGCAAATGACCCAAAAGGCAGCGATTGCTGGTCATTTATGACAGCAAGAGCAATTGGTTAGCAGGAGGAGATTGAAGAATCTCGAATTGTACTCCTTCCAATTGAATGAAAGCTAAAGAAATACCGCAAGGGGCGCCAATTTTGGGGCCAACAGGGTGTCAACTGTCCAAGAATGTTATGGTAAAGTGTGTATTTCATTTTATGTGCATTTATTTATTGCTGTAATTAACTCTTAAATCAGGTTATCACCACCCATTCCAAGAAGGAAGGCTGGTTTCAAATGATATAAAACAAAACATGCAATGTTAGTGGATGCATGTCAACTGAGATTTGTTAAGTGAGGGATTTTGTTTTTCATGAAGTTTATACAAAGTATATAGATTATCTGTAATTTTCCCACCTTTTGAGGTATGAAAATATTAAGGCTCTCTACTGCCATTAGAGTCCATATTCTGCTTGTATGTATGGCATTAAGGCTTTTTATGGTGATAGTTTTATACTCATAAGACTACCTTTTTGCAGGAAATGCCGGAAGAAAATATGCTGGTAGATCGTATGGTTGCAGTGCTGCAGACCCCATTGGAGAAGAAAGGGACTAAGATCAAAGAACTCAACCTAAAGGTTGATGAATTCTCACATCTGAATGATGTGACCTGCTGTCAAGCTGAGCAGAAACTCCCAGAGCATGGTGTGGCAGTGACTGTTCTTAGCGTGCTTCTGCGCAGACTGTTCACCATTGTTTCTCAGCGAAGGGATGCAAGTATAGAGATTGAGCAGATGATTGAGTGCCTGCAACTTGCAGGAACTCAAGAAACTGGCTTGTTTCTTCCTAGCCATAACTGGTTGCTTCATGAGTGTAATAGATTGATTGATGAGCTGCTGCAGGAGTTAGAAGAAAAGGGGCAGATGCAAGAAATGGTAGGGAACATGGAAGCTTTGCTGTTCACGAAAGATTCTCAGATAGAAGAGCTCATGGAGAAGGTGACAGAGCTTTCACATAATGTTGAGCTGATGTCCTTTGAATGCGTTAAAGCTGCTGAAGAGAAGCACTGCCTGAATAATGAGCTATCAAAATTACAGGGCATGGTTGTTGATGTTGAGTTCCTCTCAAAAAAGGTTGAAGAACTAGAGGGTTTGTTGTCAAGAAGAGAGTCTGATGTAAAGGAGCTTTCAAAGAAGGTTCTTGATATGTCAAAAAGCTTTGATCTCATGTCTGCAGAAACTGTTAAAAGGTCTGAAGAAAAGCACTTGTTAGAAGAAGAGCTAAATGAATTGCGGAGTTCAAAGTCTTTGTTGGCACTAAAAGAGACTGAGATGGAGGATCTTAGCAACAAGGTGGTTGATCTTTCATTGAGATGCGAAGTCATGTCAGCAGAAGCTGTTGAGGTTGCCAAAGGAAAAATGGAACTTGAAGAAAAGTTAAAGGAACTGCTGTCTGTGCACATTCAGATGGAGGACCTCACAAAAAAGAATTTAGAGTTGGAGGATCTGTTGTCAAGAAGAGAGTGTCATATTGAGGATCTCAACCTGAGAGTTGTTGAACTTTCTCAGAAATATGAGTCAATATCCACGGAAGCAAGTAAAACAATTGAAGCAAAAAGCATTGTAGAAGAAGAAGTTGAAAGACTGCGTAGTTTGAATGGTGAACATGAAGCAACATATGCAAGATTGACATCACATGCTAGTGCCATTGCCCATGAAGTATGTACAGTATTGAGCGAGTCTACTGGTTGTTGCCCAGAGGTCATGGACAAGGATGTGGTGAGTGACTTGGATGTCTGTGCAACAACTTTGTTAGCACAATATGATGCTGCTTGCAGACAAATTAAAGAGTTACAGAAAAATTCAGAAGCTCCCCCAATGCCTGAAGAAGCTTCTGCAGTTGGGTTGGAATTGGAACACTTGAAGACACTCATACTATTGAAGGAAGAAGAATCATCTAAATTACATGAACAGATTCACCAGTTGCAGCAGGATCTTGACAAAACAAGGCATCAAATGGAAAACAAATCTTCTGAACTACAACAAGCAGAGCAAAAATTGCTAACTGTTCGAGAAAAGCTGAGTATGGCAGTTAGTAGAGGAAAAGGTATTGTTCAGCAGCGAGATAACTTGAAGCAGTTACTTGCAGAAAATGCTGCAGAGTTAGAAGAATTGCGGTCTTCTTATAAGCAGGAGCTGCAGCTGAAATCTGCAGCTTTGCAGGAAGCTGAAAGCAAGCTAAAACTTTTTGCAGAGGCAGGGGAGCGGGTAGAAGCTTTGGAGTCGGAACTTTCTTATATTCGGAACTCTGCAAATATGTTGCGGGAATCATTTCTGCAAAAGGATGCTGTACTGCAGAAAGTTGAGGAGCTTCTGGAAGATCCAAGTCTACCAGACAAGTTGCATGCTAAGGAAACTGCAGAAAAAGTAGAGTGGCTCATTGGAGCGTACAGCCAGGGACATATGGGTTCAAACCAGGTAGAGGTGGTGGAAGGGCATTCCCCAGAGTTGCCAAAAACAGGCAAAGAGGTATATGAGCTTTCAAGTAGGGATTTGGTGCCTTACACTCAAGAGATTGAGGAGCATAGTAGAAAGTATGAAGATCTACAGCGCAAGTATCGCAGCATGGCAGAGCAGTCAGCAATGTTAGAACAATGCCTGTTAGAAAGGAATTACCTGATCCAAAAGTGGGAGGAAGTGCTAGATAATATTAATATGCCATCTTCAGTAATGTCCAAGGAACCTGAAGATAGACTGGAGTGGCTAGGCACAGCAGTCTCTGATTCACAGATTTTAACAGCTGAACTCCAGCATGAGCTAGAGATTTCACGAGAAACCATTGATACCCTGAACCTAAACCTACAGAAATTGGAGCATAACAATCATGCACTTTCATCTGAACTAGAGGCAAAAGACTCGCAGCTCAAAAATCTGGAGGAGGAGAACCATAGATTCTCAATTGAGCTAGTGGCAAAAGATTCTGAGCTTAAAAACCTGACGATGGAGTTAGAGGAGTTGACTTCTAGGCAAGAGAGTGTCTGGACAAGATCGACTGAAGGTAGCATTGAATATGTTGAACAATACCGAGAAGTACAACAGGAGTCTAGTAAGAGGCCACAGTTGCTTGAACAAAACACAGATATAAAGGATGTAGTCACTCACATTCATGATTTGATGGGTGATGTTATAGAGGATCAGGAGTTGGACGTGATCTGTTCAGCTGATTCTATAAATATAGTTTTTGAAAGATCTGTACAGGCTCTTGTAGAAAAGTACAAATTGGCTTCCGAGGAAGCTGCAGGTCTGAGTAGCCAGGTGACTGAATTGCTTTCTCATATAAGCATCTCTGAAAAAACAGATGAAGATTTTGCTAGGTTTGAACATCATCTGCAGCTTGTGCAAGAAGAACTGACAGTAAAGTTGCAAGAAATAAAAAGGGTGACTTCGCAAAGTGAAGAGCTTAAAGCAATGAATTCAACACTTGAGGAGAAATCCAATGAGCTATTACAGCAAAATCAAAAGTTAACAGACGAGCTTGCTTTTTTAAGAGGAGAGTTTACGAAATCACAGTTGGAAGCTGAGGAGAAGCTCTCTTCTGTCAGAGAGAAGCTTAATACTGCTGTGAAGAGAGGGAAGAATTTGGTTCAGCTGCGTGACAACTTAAGACAGTCTTTGGAAGAGAGAAATGTAGAACTCAATCAGGTAAAGCAGGAGTCTCAAGCACTGAGTTTGTCTTTAGGAGAAGCAGATCAAAGGATCAGACGTTTGATGGAGCAAATGGAGGGGTTAGAATCAGAACTGTTGTCTGCAAAAGCTTATGCAACTGATTTGGAGCAGTCACTGCAGGAGAGCAACCGAATGTTCCAGAAAGTTGCAGCAGTTCTTGATAAAATAAGTGCACAAGGAATTTCTCTGTCTGGAGATCCGTTGGAGAAAATACAGTGGCTCTTACAAGCATTCATGGATGCACAAAGGAAGGTGGGAGTCTCTGAGCAAGAAGCCAAGAAATCAAAAAAGGGTGCTGAATTGTTGGCCCTTCAAGTAGAAGAAGCACAGGAAAGGATGGAATCTTTAAATGAAGAGCTCTCCCATGCTGAAAACAAATTGTCCATATTGGCAGAGGAGAAGAAAACAGCTGAGACAGCAAAAGCTGAGGCTGGACTGCGCCTTGAACATGCAATGGCAAAGATAAACTCCCTTTTATTTGAGCTAACTGAGCTAAGAGAATCGAAAGCAAACCTGGAACGTGAGAACAGCACTTTGAAAGACAACTTGAGTGCACAGATGGAGGAAATTAGACAAGAACAAGTGAAAGCTGAGCAGCAACATAAAGACTCAGCTGATTTGCACATGAAGCTGCAGAATCTGAAAGACAAGCAGGCTACTCTGCTAAATGTTGTTGCAGGTGAGACTTTAAGATTGATAGAGGATGTAAGAAGCACAAAGGCTTTTGCGGTTGAGGTCTCTGGGTGGTTTTCTTCACTGGAAAAACGGAGCAATCTGTTTGCTGTGACTTCTGTTGAGAGCCATCCTTCTAACTGGAGGTCAGAGGTAGTAGAAGACTTTCCCTTATATGATTACATGTTATTGTAGTATTGACAAAAAGTCATTGGGTTTTGTTGCTGCAATGATACTGTTTTCATTAGACATGCTATACAGCTTTTGAACTTCGACATTCATACATGTATCTTAAATTAATTGCAGTTTTCAGCGAGTGTGAGAAACCCATCAAAAGGCTGGACCCAAACCAACTTTGTAGCTTCATTAAAATTGCAATGTGAAGAAATGGATAAAGAACTGCAGGGTTTTGGAGACTTTTACAGAAGTTCAGTAACAGTGTTGACTCAAGATTCTGCATCAGTCCCAAAACTTCTACAGGAGGTGTGTAATTCTATGTACCGGTTTAGGCAAGAGATGAACTTAGTTGATAGGGGTAATGATCTTGCTTCTGCTTTAAAGTCCTACATGCTTGAAAAAGATAAGGAGGCTCTCCACTTAGAGGGAGAACTGAAGACATTTATAGAACGGGTCAAATACACAGCTGATGAGGTTGAACTTTTGAAAATGCAAGTGCAAGGCCAAAGGCCTTGGAGTAGTTCCTTGTCATACCGTTCTTATGAAGGTGCTTTGGACGGCGTGAATGTCAAGGACTTACTGAAATTTGCAGATTCTTTGGCACAGAGGATTGATTCTAATGTCAAGGACCTCCATAGCTTTGAACAATCTAGGGAAGCTAAGCTCGATGAAATGATTTCCTCTCTTGAATCGAAGGCCAACATAAAGATATGTGAGCTACAGACAGGACTTGAAGAAGCTCAGCTGAAAATTACTCTGTTGCAGAGTACCAAGCAAGAGCTAGATTCATTACAAAATAACTTATCCATGAAGGAACAGGGTATGTTTTCAAGTTTTTTTCTGTTTTACTTCTGAATTTTCATTTTGATCTGAAAAGTGTGGTCTTTTCTTCCCATTTTTCCTTCTCTTTCATTTCAGAGAAGGAAGACCTTATTCAAGCCTTACATCAGGCAGAAGGAAAAATTGGAGGGCTTTCCACTAGAGTCGAGGAGCTTGAGAAAGCAAACCAGGAGCTGGAGGCCTCGCTTGGGAAAGCTTCGAGCAGATTCTCTGCCACTATAAATAGCTTCAATAACTTTCAGAGGCTCTCTGAAAAGCTTATTGCAGAAGCTGAAAGTGTGCATGAATTGTTGGAAGCCCGTGATGCAGAAATGTCTCAGCTAAGAGACGAACTTGACACTCGTAGAACTGAGGCGACAAGCCTTCAGAGAATGGTTGATGAGAAGACACTTCTTCTGGCACAGCTCCACAGGCGCATTCATGATGTTGTTGGTGCAACAAATGTTGGAGGTCGTGGAATTGTTTCTGATTTGTTATTTGAACAGGATGTGGGTACCACACAAGAGCAACTTGATAGTCTTCTAACCAGCATTCAGTCTGGGACGGACAACTTGCGTGTACAGCTCGCCAGAAAAGATGCTTTACTGCAGGACTTGCAAATGCGACATGATGAGTTGGCTGGCAAAATAATCTCTTTGCAAGGAGCTCTTCAGGATAATCAAGCTCAGCTGCAGAGGCTGAGAGTATCAAGTGTGTCTGACAATATGGGGATATCAGCTGATATTGACGAAATGGTAACTCATATGACACTATGTTGATCTCTGTCTTTACAAAAATTGTGCTGTGGAAGTATGTGTAGGTTGACTAAAGATTTGAAGCTGCTATTCTGCAGGGAAACAGGAGTAAACATATAATGCCAGTAGGTGCTGCAACTCATGTCCGGGGTACTCGGAAAGCACCTGTATTGGATCACCAATCTATTGATGTTGATACAGAAGCAACTGGGTCATCTGTGGGCCTGAATGACGATGACAAAGGTCTGGTTTATTTGTGAGAGTTTTTGCTTAGTTTATTGACATCAGAAAATATATTTTCAGCCAATCTTTTGGGTTGTGCAGGCCATGTATTCAAGCCTCTTACTTCTTCGAGATTAGTCCCACGAGGCACACGCTTCTTGGTGGATAGGATAGATGGGTTTTGGTAAGCAACTAATCTTATTTTACTCTTCTGTTAATGCGAGTGTGTTTCAGGTTTTCGTTGCTTTTTCAGAGTTCAGAGTAATGCTTTTTCTCAATAACATTTGCATGCAATTTCATCCTATAACATGGGAAACTTCATATTGATATCTTGTGCAAAGATTCATCAACAGTATTGCAGTTTCCTGAAGTTGCAGAGCAAATTCACTTCCTAAAGCTTGGCACCTTCTATGTTAGTTTCATGGGAAAATACTTCAAAAAAGGTTGAAGTTTTATGTGGAGTTATGCCTGCCTTTTAGGGTTGCTGGAGACAGATTGCTGATGAGAAAGCCAGGGGCAAGACTGAGTGTCATTTTGTACTGGGTCGCTTTGCATATCTGGATGCTCACACTACTGTTATGAAAAAGATTGCAAGAGTAAGTGCATCTGAGTTGAATATTAATCGAAAGTCGTTTATGCTGTAAGTGCATCTGGGGTGAATATGAATTGAAAGTCATCCATGCTGTTTTTGTTAAGTGGCAAGTCTGTAGAGTTGATTTGCACATGGATTGGTTTGTTGCTACTTAGGACTGGAGCAAAACGAGGTTGCTTTCCTTGATATAAGGAATATGCATTTCTATTGTGTAAGAGCATTGGCTTGCCATCATATATCAACATCACATTATCGAAAATTTCAACACATAACTTTACCAGGTACTTCAAAGTGCACACTGCTATCAATATAAAAGTTTGTGGACTGTAGTTTCTGACCAGGTTAACTAAGGTTTACATTTCAGGGATGGACTCTCAACTACAAATCATCATCCACTCTAGTTGTGATAATCCAGAGTTTTTGTCCTGTGCTAAATTGGGAAGCAGATGACATCGGTACTACAATTTCCTTGCACTTGCAGGAACTATAGTTTGGATTACGTCAAAGAAGCTTTTGCAGGGAGATATCTGCTCTTATGCGACTCACTCTGCAATCTTGAACCCACATTCCTTGTGTACTGTAGATCTTCTGTACAATCTGTATTGTAGATTTTTCTCTTGATCATTATAAGGAAGAGCATTTTAAATTGCTCTGCCAGTGAATGAAGAAAAGAAAGAATCTTTGGTTTGGTACTAAGTTAAACCATAGCCAAAGCAAACACATTCTTTATTACAGGCAAAATTGTACACTGAGCCAATTTTTTTGGGAGGGTACAAAATACATGGAAGAGGTAGACAGTAGATTGTCCATCTGTGCCCATATTTTATTAATAAAGCAACAAAGTTCGTCTTCTGAGAGTACCAGATGCATTATGAGCTAGACAGTGTTGTTGCCTGACTGGGTTGATCTTCTATGGATAATAAAGGCAGGCCCTGAATGAGTGTTGAGTTTGCTCCTTAAACAGCATGTTCTTTTTTCTACATATTATGTACTATGGTTTTTGATGACGGCGTTATATATCGACCCCCGCTATATCCACTCCCCCCAACCCCGCCCCCACCTGCTCGCCCACCAACCAAAAGAAAAGAAAAAAAGGCTAAACATGATCACACCGCCTTTAAAAAGCCTGCTGGTTGCAGAGTATGTTACAAGGCTAGTAGTGGGTCCTGTCTCTTCATGCTACAAGCTGGCAATGTACCAGTGCCCATGAAAGCACCATTATTAAAGTTTACCTATGATCTTAATAGCGTGTATTGTTAGAATTTAGCAAGGCGCATCAGATTGTGCAGTCATTTGGGTGTTGCCATCCCATCAGCATGGACTGCAGTCTGTGGTCATCTTTTGCCTTGATTCGGTGCTAACACAAGCATGGACATATTCCCAGCATGCCCATGCAGTTGACAATGTGTCAAATTTGTTTTTGACATTTCTTGGGTTTCTTGCTAACTGTTACTAGAATGGGAAGTGTGAAAGAACTTTTAAATTAATTATGCATTCACCTATGACTTTAATTTAAAAAAATTGATTTTGGGGTCCCTAGATTTGGTGTGGGGACCAGTGCATTGTCACTGGTAAGGGATTTGATACTGGGTATGTAAATGGTGACCGTTGCATTGAAAGCGATAAAAGGATTTGATACTAGGTATATGTATTGGGTTGGGATCTTCACTTCTTTGAGATTTGAGTATTGTGTACTTTTTGGAGTATTTTGTCAACAAGTAAATGGTTTTCTAATATGTCTCGATGTGATGTCTTGAGCTTCGAAGCTCAAAAGTATACGAACTAAGGCCAAAGGGAAGATAATAAAAATCTGAAGACTTTAGATTTTCTATATGGGATGTATATGTTAAACGACAGTGCCGATATAACTAATTTGATAAAGTTTACCTACG
Source organism: Lygodium microphyllum (assembly GCF_053477565.2). NCBI lineage: Eukaryota > Viridiplantae > Streptophyta > Polypodiopsida > Schizaeales > Lygodiaceae > Lygodium > Lygodium microphyllum. The sequence goes on along the minus strand of NC_141148.1, from coordinate 8,467,456 downwards.
ATCTTAATAGTGTGTATTGTTAAAATTTAGCAAGGTGCATCAGATTGTGAAATCATTTGGGTGTTGCCATCCCATCAGTATGGACTATAGTTTGGTCATCATTTGCCTTCAGTTGGTGCGAACACAAGCATGGGTGCATTCCCATCATGCCCATACAGTTGTCAATGTTTCTCAAATTTGTTTGACATTTTTTCGGTTTCTTACTAATTGTCACCAAAATTTGATTTGTGAAAAAACTTTTAAGTTAATTATACCTTCACCTAAATTTTAATTTTAATTTTTTTTTGGATTTTGGGGCCTAGCTTTGGTGTGGCAACCAATGTGTTGTAATCGATAAAGGATTTGATATTGGGTATGTGCATGGTGACCATTGCATTGAAAGTGAGAAAAGGATTTGATACTAGGTATATTTATTGGGTAGGGATCCTCACTTCTTTAAGATCTTGAGCCTTGTGTACTTTTTGGAGCATTTTGTCAAGAAGCGAATGGCTTTCTAATAGTTTTGTCTTGATGTGATGTCTCGAGCCTTGAAGTTCAAAAGCATATGGACTAAGGCCAAAGGAAAGATATTAAAAATCCGACTTTAGATTTTCTATATGGCGTATATATGTTAAACTACAAGGTTGTTTTAACTAATTTGATCATCACTCTTTTTCTTTTTTGTTATCTTTATTACCCTCGGACACATCAACATCATCATTGAGATGAATACCAAAGCGACCACAAAAAGTTGAGGATGGAAACACATTGACCAATGTCATCATCATCAAGGCATTGCCATGCAGTCATAACCCCTTGGATTCTATGTCTTTAGATAAGGCCACTATCAAAAAGCTCTAGTCCACTGTAATAAAGGAGAACACTATAGTGCTTCATTTTTAAAAAAGCTTCATAACCATCAAAAAGTTGCTCCATCATGTAGTGAACAACGTGATAGAAACAGAGGAAAAGACTATGAAGGCAAGGGCTATAAGATAGCATTTGGAAAACAATAGAGGGTGGATTTTTTTCTCTTACATTGTTGCTCTATCGCATCATGAGAGAGAGAGAGAGAGAGAGAGAGAGAGAGAGAGAGAGAGAGAGAGAGAGAGAGGCTAAGCTCCAACCTCTTTGAAGTGGAGCTACTAGGTTACCATCTTTGCATTTGCCATACATGCTTGTGGAAATCATGGAAGCTATCAAGATTATCCAAGCGCTTGCATGTGGAGTTGGCAAAAGGGATAGGTGCATCGATTGAGGAGCACAAGATGGCATTGAAATGGAAATCATTGAGTTCAGAGCATCCAACCACAATGGTAGCAACATCCCTTGTCATAATGCAAGCCTCCCAGGTTCCACTAATTAGGACCAATACTCTTTTTACCAGATAAAATACTTAGAAGGATAAGTAATCTAAAAGCTATAGATAATCTATTGTTTGACAAGAGCAAAGGTTAGGTTAGCAATCCTAAAAGCTATTATGGTTGATAGTATGATTTACTTGAATACCTACTTAATCCTAGATTACATGGTACAACTACTAGAGGATCTACCTTCTAGAGAATATCTGGGGGGGGGGGGGGGGGGGGGGCGCTAACACGATTTTGCTAAACAATAACTTGCGCACGATAGAATGAGCTCGTGAGACTCTCTAGTGGTAAAGAGAATCAGGTACTTTGAAAGTATTACTCGAGTTACTTGAGTACTTTTAAAAGAGAGTTATGACACAATTGCATTGGAAATATGGAGTAGATTACCCATTGGGAGTGGGTGCTAATTCCTCCCAAGAGGATGCAAATAACCTCTTTGAAGTGGAGCCAATATGCTACCATCTTTGCGTCCACCATACACAATTTTGGAGATCATGGAGGTTATCGAGATTATCTAAGGCCTTGCATGTGGAGTTGAAAAAAGGGACAGAAGCATAAATATAAGGAGCATGAGATGGCACCAAAATAGAAATCTTTGGGTTCAAAGCATCCAACCACAATGGCAAGAACTTCCCTTGTCATAATGCAAGCCTCCTAAGTTCTCCCTATTAAGCTCGATACTCTTTATTCCAAATAAAATGCTTAGAAGGATAAGTAATCTAAAAGTTAGATACAAGCTATTGTTTGGAAAGAGCGAATGTTAGGTTAGCATTCCTAAAAGTTATTATGGTTGATAGTATGATTTACATGAATATCTATTTAGTCCTAGATTACATCATATAACCACTAGGGGTCTTATGGTCAAGAGAATATTGGTGGAGGGGGACTAAGCCAAATTTGCTAAACATTAACTTGCATATGATAGAATGAGCTTGTGAGACCCTCTAGTGGCAAAGAGAATCAAAGACTCCAAAATAATGTCACTCGAGCTAGTTGAGTGCTTTTAGAAGAGAGTCATGACACACAATTACTTTGGAAATGATGTTACTCGAGTTACTTTTGCGCTTTTAGAAGAGAGTAATGATACATAATTGCTTTGGAAATATGGAGTGGATTACCCATTAGAAGCAGATGGTAATTCCTCCCAGAAGCATGCAAATACTAGAGACCACACTTAAGAAATATATTAGATTGGAACTTGTATTAATAAATTTAGTTGTAGGAACCATTAACGAAATAGTTTCATACGAAGAAAGTGAAAATGTAGCTCTTGTATAATGGAAAATGCATGGAAAATCAAGGAAATGCAAGAAGTACCTTATGGGATGCATTCAGTAAGGATAAGAGCAATTGCGCTTTTGGTTTTGGGCATGAATTGAGCATTGGATTGTTGTGGTAGTAGTGCATGTTAGAATTTACTCAGTTTGACAATGAATCGGTCATGTAAAGGTTAGGGCAAAGTAATGTGATTGATGCATAAATAGCATAGAAGCTTCATACAACATATCAGATTAGTTTGGGACTAAGACATATTAAAATTAGGGACATGTTTAACAAATTGATATTCATTCATATCAATTGTAAGAATTTTAAAAATGTGTTGGAAATTTTACACTAGAAAAGTTAATTTGTCTAGAGGATGAAGGATCAATAATTTAATTTTAAAGATGTAGTTGAAGTTTTTGTGTTGCATTTTATTGTAAGATAATGGTCTCCTCTCTCCTTTTTGAAGTGCGAATTAGATTTTGAAGGATCGATAATTTGTAATAACCTTAATGATTAAGGTTTGCAAAACCTTTAAGTACTATGCCTGCACATCATAGTTGATGTCATCCTCCAGCTCGTCATGATCAATAATCATCGTCAATGACATTAGCATATACATCATCACGTTATGAAGCACACAGTATCATCATCATCATCCCTCGAGTGCAAAATGATGCACCCTTGATCTCGAATTAGTCAGCAACAAAAAAGTAGGACGTAGTCCATAAAGCAGCTCACTGAATGAGGGGGGAAAGGCAAAGGCTATAGAAGCTTTAGCCCCAAGGCTTAAAGGACATTGGTATATTGAGAACGCACAGCAGTCGGAGAGAGAGAGAGAGAGGGGGTACCACTTTTACTCTAGGGTTGTACGTTGATTCACACTTGCGTCCATAGTGCAGATATTCATTCCCCCATTCCACCAAACTACTTGCCATTCCCTTTGCCCTATTCACCTACTCCCGAGCAATACCCATCTACCTCTTCTAGTTCATTACATTTCATGTTATCAGCACCTTGCTCTTATCATATCTCCTGTCTGTGGAATTATGCTTCAAACCCTTTGGAGATTCCACCATAATCTCATTACTCAACCCACCCCTCTAAACCAAATGTTGGATCTCTTTAACCCCACTCACACTTCCTTTGTACATGTTCCCCTACTTCTAGGAACCCCATTTCAAAGTCAAGTCCAACAAAAGCTGGAAAGGGAGGAATAGAGGGAGTGTTGACAACAATGGCCCGAAAGTGGCAGAGAGTTGGAGTGGGACAAGAGGTTGCATGTAGGAAGGAGATCCCACCCACACCAGCTTCTATTCAAGTGCCTTGGATAGATGTAGTCAAGAATCTTGAATCTCCTGAAATTATTATGCATTTTAGGAGGAAGAAATTGCAACTTACAATGACCTTAAGATATGGATGTGAAATTGTTCATTAGGAACTAGTTATGATTATCCCTTAAAGGATGAAACTACTAGGAGTAAAGATAGGTGCCTACTTATGCATGTTAAAAGTGGTGCATGCTTTAAATGCATTATATCATCTAGGAGAAAAGTTTATGACCTTTGAAAAATAAGAAGAGAATTGGGAAGTATCGGACTTTAAAACACTTGTGGGATTATCATGTATTGCTTTATAAAATTGTAGTCTAAGGAGAAATAAGCTGTGAATTGTACCTTCTCTTGTGGAATATTCAAAAGGAAATGCTTTGGTTTAATGAAATGTTTCAAGATTAGCTTGTTGCTAGGAAAATACATGTTTTTCTAGTTGGGAATAGGGTGATTACCTTGATTGTGGATTTTGGAAAAAGATATTGTGTCCTCATGGGCAGATTTTTGGATACACCTTAGGTCTCCCCTAAGACTAGTGGATAAGCCCTTCACCAAGAGGCTCCATTTGTTTGCAATGGGTGCTAGAACCGACCCTGAATATGAGAGGTCTCTCTCTAAGGGAGATGTTAGGCTAGGAGGTGACAAGGGTGCCACATGGGCTTTGGTTGTAAATTCCTTAGGTGTCGAGGGCTGGCTTAAGCCCTATGAGCTTCTTGGGATAGGTCTAGCATAAGGTTAAGGGGAGTATGAAAGGTTGGGATGTAATTGTGCACAAAATCTTTGCCATTAATAAAATCTTCTTCTTGAGGACTCCTTTCTTGGATCTCCCACTATTGTAAGGGTGAGTACCTTGCACCACCATTGCAAGGGGTGTGTGCCTTGCTGTTTGATACATACCATTCTTTCTATGAAATTTGAGTTACAGATATGGTAACCTTGATCATGGCTTTAGTCATATTTTCTTGTTCATTAAATGTGTTTCTTGGAATTGTGTAACTAGTTCTTTTACATTGGTATCAGAGCATGGATTCGGTCTAGTAGATGGTCAATTTCATGTTTGCATCTAGTCACAATCAATTCAAGACAAGGTACTGCAGTTAGATTTTGGTTATAGGGTGTGGTCACATTGTATCTGTAGTTAGACAGGCTCTACTACTCTTAACAGGGGTCATTTTGGTGACCATTGATATGGATATGGAAAGAATGGTGGTTGGGATGCTAACAGGTCATGACCCCATTAGAGACCAATTTTGAGGCAACTTGGACAAAGTGGGACTGCTAGAGTTTGGAGAAGGAGGTAACTGTGGTTACTTTTCTTGGAAACCCTTATTTCCCTCTTCTTCTTCAAGTTTCCTCAAGTTCCATTGATGTTTGAGCTTCAAATCTTCTTCCCTTGCTTCCTATTGATGATAAGGCTTATAGAGCTTGATTCTTGAGGTTGTTTGCTGTTGGACAAGCGCCATATCTCTTACCTTTGGTGCCATGTGGTCTGCTGAGTATTTGAATTTGGCCATTTCATCTTCTTCAAGCTTCTTTTCAAGTATCCATGGCAGAAATCAACCCCCATCTCTTCTTCTCTAACTCTAGTGCACAAATGGTAGTTCTAAGAGGGATCTAGACCTCATTTTCTGGACATTTATAAACCATGGGGGCTTGGATTGGTGAAGGATACCTTCATGTAGGTCATGTCTTCAGGATTTCTACTGCAAATCCAGTGTGATTTGCACTGTTTTTAAGTACTGAATCCTTGCTCATGATTCTTTGCTAGTTTGCATGACTGTAAGAGCTTAGCTATGACCACTCAAGCTTGAATGAAGGATCGGATCTACAAATTGATGGAGCCTTGAATAACAGAAACTATCTTGCAACAGCTATAGTGACTTCTATAGAAGGACAACAAAGCATGGTATTATTCTTAGCTGTTCAGTCTATGAGACTCCTAAGTAGGCAGAAATCTTGAAGGCACCATAGCTTGGGTAAAACTTGATCAAGCTTATCTCTAGACTCTAGTCTTGTCCAATAACTCTTTCATAAGCATGCTTCCATTAGTGGTATATTCTTTGTGATATTTGTGGAAGCTCAACGTCAGTAATAATGGCTTATCTGGCCTATTCCTTCAGGCTTAGGCACAGTAGCAAGTTTGCACATGCTGGATTTGTCATGAAACCACTTTACAGGTGCAATACTCACACCAATCTTTGATCATTGTGGTTGTCTGGAATATATATCTCTTTCCCCATTAACAATATTAGTGGTACTATGGAGGTGGTTCAAGTGGAGGATCTTCAGATAGAGCCTTCTACTCTGTTGAATGGAGCTCTGCTGGTTCCATTTCTTTTGTAAGATAATAGCAGCCGTTCATTAACTTTTTAGCCATCTCAGGCATCAGCTTGCTGCCATAGTCGGAGGTGTAGAAACAGTTCTCCCTAGCTATTAGGCTTATAAAGCAGGAGGCATATGGCCAAACTGTACCTTATCCACATCTGGTGATGATGCCCTCATATCTATAAGTTCAAACACTGTAGCAAACAAAGCAAAATTATGCTCGCAATACAAGAGGATTCATGAAGAAAACGAATCTCAATAGGCTTTACTAGATGGAAGGCTTTGCTTAAAGTTTATGGGCTTTAAGAAGCTTGCAGCTACCATGAAGAAGCATGGATTGAGGTTCAGACATGATTTTAAAAAAAAAAACATTAGAAGCTGTAACTGCACGTCTAATTGGTCTTTGGCTCTCAGCATCAGGGCATGAAGAGTATTGAGGGCATCAGTTCTCAGCTTTGCACTGCCATAACTCCCCCAATGTGCTTCCACCTCTGAAATCTGAAGGGAATGAGAGAGCAAGTGACAAATAGCAGCTAGCATGCTGTTGGAGGAGTTTTGGAGAGAGCCAGTTCTTGGTAACCAATTTCCCAGTTTTGAGAGAGCTAGTTCTCAGTAACCGGTTTCCCATCATCAACCGCGCAACTGAGTATTCAGTGGGCACCATACCTGCTGCAACAACTGAAGATGTAGAGATTGCTGCCAAGTTGTTATTCAACTTGATCAAGTTGCTAAAGGATTTGCTAGAGCTTCTCAGCAGTGAAAGAGCTGTGCAGGGTACAGGAATTAAATTCCTTGCATCCACATCCCTTGTGCTAATCATGTTGCTTTTATACTTCGTGTATGTGTGGAATAGAGGTGAGAAGACCCTTGTATTTATCAAGGATACTCATCTTTCAGATGGAAAAGATAGATTGACAAACAATGATTGTTGGCAAGAGGGTTAGCTTTGCTCTTTGACAAGAGGCCTTTTTAGAATGCAATAGGTGCGCTTTTGATACAGTTATGATAGTTGTGGCCGAAGAAGTACCAGGCAAACTACTAAGGTGAAATTCCTACTGGGTGGAAAGTTGACTTTGGTCAGATTCAGGGTAATGAACCTAGGTGTCCACGAATGTTTGTTCGGTATGGATTAGCTAATACCCAATGACGCCCACATCCACTGTGGAAAGGGCCAAGTCTCCTTTCGAAATTCAGAAGGGGAACTAGTTACAACTCAAGGAGAGGCTGGTAAGCCAAAAATTCAACTGGCCAAAGCAACACGGATAATAAAAAGAGTTAGAAAGGGGCTACCTGTCTATTTGATTAAACTAAATAAGCTAGATCAGAATCAGGAATCTAGGGAAGAACCTCATGGTTAAAGGAATACACAGACATATTTCCTGATGAGCTGATAGAACTTCCTCCTCAAAGGGAAGTCGATCATGAAATTAAACTAGCGCCAGGAGCTGCACCAATCGCAAAGAGACCATATAGGATATCCATCCCGGAAGCAATTGAGTTGAAGGAGCAACTCAAGCAACTGTTAGACCAAGGCTACATCCGTCCTAGCATTTCACCATGGGAAGCTCCAGTGCTGTTCCAGAGGAAGAAAGATGGAACGCTTCGGCTATGCATTGACTACAGAGGGTTGAATCAATCCACCATTAAAAACAAATATCCCATTCCAAGAATAGATGAACTTCTTGACCATCTTCAAGGTGCGAATATCTTCTCTAAGATTGATCTCAAGTCTGGATATTATCAGATAAGGATCAAGGAAGAAGATATCCCAAAGAGGGCATTCAGTACAAGGTATGGTCACTTGCTGAGCAGTCCAGCTTTGACAAACTAAAACAAAGCTTGATATTAGCACCCATCTTGAAACTCCCGGATCTTAGTAAGAAGTTTGAAGTGATAACCGATGCTAGCACACTTGCCTTAGGATGTGTGCTTATGCAAGAAGGTCATCCTGTAGCATACTCTTCAAGGAAACTGAAGAGCCATAAAAGAAACTATGCTACCCATGATTTGGTCATCCATGCTCTCAAACTTTGGAGACACTACTGGCTGGGTAATAAATTTACCTTAGTAACAGACCACAAGAGTCTTAAATGGATTTTTACCCAGAATGAGCTCAATATGAGGCAACGTTGATGGATTGAAGTATTGGAGGAATATGATTTTGAAATCAAATACTGACCTGGAAAGGAGAATGTAGTTGCCGATGCACTCAGCCCAGATGGTTTCAGGATTCCATGAGAAAGATCAAGAGCTCCTTTAAATTGTTCAATAGCCTATGTTAGTAACTGCGCGTGCTCAAGTGGCTGAGTGAGCATACTCTTATGGTTTGGTGTGGCAAAGTGGTTGAGTGACCACAACCTTATGGTCTGGTTATTGCAACAATAATCATTGTGGGAAATGACTCTATGTTTGTAGAAAACCATTGGACCTTCAGCCTATGGTCTTATTAACAGGGTAGAGCTAGGCTGAATGCAGGGTAGATGTATATTCTATTAAACAACAGCATGTAGAAAACCAACTCTAGAAAATGCAGAGTGGCGCTAGCTGAATTGAAGAGTATGCACTAAGGATTTATTGGCATATTTGGGACTGATCTTCTACAAGGTTCTCATAAGTGAGGAAAGTGTTACCATCCTTCTCGAGTAGCTATGTAAGAACAACAAGTATACCATGTAGACATGCAACATGATTATCATGAAGATTATGAAGCATATATAGGACATGGACATCATCCTCATGATCAACAATATTATGAGTAACAATCTTCTTAATATGGGTATTAAGGACAACAGTATCACTATGATCTATCATTGTACTATGACTGTGGGTACAATAAGCATTGGTATATGCCCAGCATCATGCATATGATAGTGATGTAAATTATATTAAACAACAACATGCTTATGATGATCATGCTTACTCTCATGGGGAGCAACATGCATACTATGGATAGCAACGTGTATATGATCATGATCACGGACACAAACATCATTATGCTAGTGTGTATGGACATAGTCTTGGATGTGGGTAGCATTATGCTAGTGAATATGACCAATTGTGTAGCCGTGCTAGTTCTTTTAAGCAACTTGCATACCATGCACCATGTCATGATGATAAAGGCATGAGTGTATTAAATTCTCAAAACATTCATCAAGCGGATGAAGCAATGCTTGTGTCTCAAGCATCCAATGATTACAAGCAATTATCCAAGGAAATAAATAGCATGAATGTTGGATTCTTGGGAGAATACACTTGCCAAATAAGTCAATTGGCAGTAGGTTTGGTGAGTTGATTGCTATCATGAAAGGTTAGCATAATCAATTATCCTTTCTAAGGCATCATGAATTCTTTAAAACAGTGGGATTATTATAGCTACAGAACAGTGGAGAGCTTGCTATGTGATTTTTCTATCATAAATTTTCTAAGGCATTATGAATCCTTTAAAATAGTGGGATTATTATAGCTACAGAATAGTGGGATTATTATAGCTACAGAATAGTGGAGAGCTTGCTATGTGAATTTTCTATCATAAAGTTTCTAAGGCATCATAAATCCTTTAAAACAATGGGTTTATTACAACTACGGAATAGTGGAGAGCTTGCTATGTGAATTTTCTATCACAAATTAAATTGTCATTTTGACAAGAATATTGAATTCTATGTGCTAGACAGGTTCATTCTACTCTCTTCTTTACAACAAGACTTCATTCATGTCAATTTGGACTTCTCTATCACAAGTTATGGGCAAATTTTTTATGGCAGCTATGCTTTGATAGTCTATAGCAATCCACTAGATTCTCTTACTTGTTTCCATACCTTGAAGGACTCTTCTTTGAGATGAGGACTTTTATTTCAGCCTGGGCTATACTTCACCATGGATTTACATACCACCAAGCTATCCTCAACATATTCATTATACATTCTCTAAAATTTTGCAAGCTTCGAGGACAAAGCTTCTTTAGGAGGGGATGGTTTGTAATAGAGCAAATAAATACCTTGGGATAGGTTTAGCATAGGGTTAGGGGGAGTATAAAAGGTTAGGATGTAATTGTGCACAAAATCTTTGCCATTAATCAAATCTTCTTCTTGAGGAATCCTTTCTTGGACCTCCCACCATTGTAAGAGGTGAGTACCTTGCAATACTATTGTAAGGGGTGCATGCCTTACTGTTTGATACATATCTTTCTTGCCATGAATTTTGAGTTATAGCTATGGTTGCCTTGATCATAGCTTTATTCATATTTTCTAGTTCATTTTATGTGTTTCTTGGAATTGTGTAACTAAATTACATGAAAGAACATTGTTTAAAAGGCTAATTAAGGAAGTTGATTTCTATATGTCAAATAAAATTATGATAGGATTAATTTGCGAGCTAAAGAAAACTCTAGAGGGAAGTAGGTGGTGAGATCCCTAATGGGTCTTGCCAATGGTAGGGTGGTCTCACTTTGTCGCCAAGAGGATTTCAACACAATTCAAGTATTATATTAGACATGTCTAGGAAGAGCCAAGCATTGACTATCCTAGTGTGTTATAAGTAGAACCCACCAATGCCATTTTAAGGGGTTGAAATTGTAACAGGTAGGGGGGTTGATGCACATCACTCCCCCTTGTTTTTCACTCTCTTGGAACCAAGTATGGCAATGGTTCACTTGGCTTGAGGGATGATATCAATGTAGTCACCTCAAAAGCTCACACTTGATGGTTGATAGGAGACTATAGCATATAACATAGGCTCTTGTTTTAGGTCAATGATTCTTCTAGGGTTGAGATGGATATTCCCTTGCGAGGTAGACTCGAGTACCTCAAGATTACCATTATGGCCTCTCAAGGCCACAACAATAATGTACATTGTATTGTATGTGGAAGAAAAAGAATAAACTAGCAAGAAAATGTTTTGGCCTCCATCTCTCTTCTTGTGTTCTTGAGTGAGCTTCCTCTTGTGTATATGGTGTGTGTTTGGCACAACAACTCAAGAAAGTCCCCCACCATGTGATTCTTGACAGGGAGAACATGGTGATAGTTGCCTATGTTGTAGGAATTGCATAGTCTAAAAGGCAAGTATGGGTGAACACGCATATAACTAAGAAAATTTTTGAAGAGAGGGATTGGGTTGTGGTATATAATTCAAGACTTGAATTTTTTTTTGGAAAATTAAAGCTCATATATACTGGACCATTTATTATCCATAAGGACCTTTGGACAAGGCAATGTTTTCTTGAAGGACCTAAAAGGCAGTGTATTGAAACTTGCAGTGAATGGCTTTAGGTTGAAAAGAATGGTTCAACTCTATTATTCCCTGTTAACCTTATCATTCCTACTTGGGGACAATTGTTGTTAAAGGACAATTGTTTGTGTGAAGGGTCACTAACTAATGTGAATGACTTGACATTTGGCACAAGTGGAACAAATCTCTAGTTAGACTTGGACTTTGCATTGAAAATGGAGCATGACAATTCTCAGGTTTCTTTCGTGCCATTGTTTTTCCAAGATCATGTTGTTGTAAACATGATGAAAAAGACTCGGTGATCATCTGCATTGTGGGAGCTTTCGCTCAACCGCCAAGACCCACGGACCGCTTATTGCTTCAAGCATTCCAAGCGAGCTCTAATGGCTATCTCTCACCTAGCCGATGCGTCGTCGATCATATAAGTGTAGTGAGCTTACCTTGATAATGATACGAGTTGCCTCCTCTCTCACACACAACGGTAGCTCCACGATCCTAGATGCAAGCTCAAACATCCTCAAGCCTCCTCCACCTCCAAGCTCCATCCTCCATAGCCGCGTGCGCAAGAAGAGAGAAGAGAAGAGAAGAAGAGAAGAGGAGATGGTGAAGAGCTTCACCCTCTTGATCCCTCACTCTTGCACACTCACTCCCTCACACTCTCACACTCCCTCTCTCAAGAGCACACACAAGCAAGAAGATGAGAAGGAGAGAAGAAGAAGAAGACTCTTGTTGCCACACACCAAAAGAATGAGCTCTCATTCACTTTTTGAACTTTATGTATACAAACCCTAAAATCCCATGGGCACCCATTCCTTTTTTACATGACCGGCCCTTATGGCAAGGTCTTTTTTTCCATGTCTCTCTTCTAGCCTTATGCCTCTAGCCTACACCCATCTAGTATTTTACAATTGGCACAGGAGGCAGCCTGGTGCTCTTTTATAAGAGTTTTTCGAGTTTTTTGAGGCGCCCTTCATTTAAAATTGCGCTTTTTTGCCCTGGCTTGGTTTTGGAGGTCGCCTGCATGTCTTTGCTCTTTTTCCATGTTTATCTGCTTTTTTTCTTCCTTTTTCCACCATCTCGACCTGGGGCCATCTCGATTTGGGGTTAACATGCATGAAAGGTTGTGCTCTCCAAATGTGCCCGGGCAGACATGGAAGATGGCTATGATGCTGAGTATGGTGACAATGACAAGCATGGACAGCCCAAGTATGGTGAGGTAACTTCTAAAAATAATAACATTTTTCAAAGACCAAGTAGTGCGGTTACCCCATTTGTGGACTCAAGCCTTGTTCTTGACATTGACGAGGATGCACATAGTGAGTGGCTAAAGAAAATCGGATTGTTTGAGTATGCATTCTTGACATGGGAGAAATGATCTTCTTATATTCATGCTTCAATTCAATTGGACATACTTTGGCAAACAAATGGCCATATTATAGGAAAGCTAGAACTGTCAAGTGAAACGGTTTACTTTTCCATTCAATAATAAACCAACATCTTGGAGATGCTCGGAGGAACAAATGATTGATGCTTTTGGCAATCCCAGAGGGTTGAGGAATGTGTATATCATGAAAAGGCTTGATGCAGTCCGAAAGTTCCAACTTAGGTGGTTTATGGAAAGGTTTATGATGTTCATCAAAATTGATAGCATTGCATGGGAGACATATGGCATCATACATTATGTAAAGCATGTTGGTAGACTGAATTGGGCAGAATTGATGTATGAGAGAATTATGGCCGAGATCAAAGTCTTTAAGTCAAAGAAAGCTTTTTTCAGAAGTCTCAAATGGGTTGTTATCTTGCTACACTTTACGAGTATACTGGGACTTTGCATCTTGAATTAACATCAAAATATCTTCTAAAGATAAATATAAACAGTGGATAAGATAATGCAGTTAATGGTGATGATAAATTTGATGGTAGTGAATCATTTCAGCAAGATGATGTTGCTGATGTCATGTTGGTGGTGATCCTCATAAATAGGCTATTTATAGAGACCATACATAAGTGGATGCAAAAAAAGAGGACAATTTGCATATGCCTAAGTCAAAGGGCCAAATACATCTCAAGAAGAATACGAAAATAGGGAAATTTTGGCTAAGAACTATGGATATGTAGGATGATAAGTAGGAACATGTTTCTAATAAACCTGAACTTCATGACAAGGGTCAATATGGGTGATCACATAGATGTTCATGAGGCCAATGTCCCTTGTTCTTCTTGGTATTTAGTGGGCTGATGCTTTGAAAATTAGCAGTATGACAAATGTGTTTGATATATGCAAAAAATTATAGGTTATCTACAACAGAATGATAATAAGAGTACTCAATAAATGGCACTGATTAAAGTGTGTAGGTTCAGCTTCATGATCATGAGCTGAAATCTGAGAGCTTGGTGTAGCAGCTATAGCATAAGAAGCAAGAGTTTGATGTCATGAATTTAAGACATGAGAAAAAAAATTGAAGCATTACAACAAGCTGTTGTAAAGGGTAAGATGTCCACTGGTTTGTTTGAGAAGTGGACTCAAAAACTTCGAAGCAAATGCATTGCTAAAATGAACAGTTTTATGGAGATGCATGTACAGTTGCAAGTGGAGCATAAGCTATTACAGGAAAGGGTTCAGCCTTTGCAAGAAATTGAGAAGCATGTATTGCAAAACATAGAGATGGATATTGATGCATCAATGGTTCTAAAATTTGAACTTCAAGATATCAGAGATGCTTTATTGGTTGATGTCAAGAAAGCATGGGAGATAGTAGTTGAACAATTCACTAATGTTATATCTCATCTATCTTCAATGCTCAAGGTTATGTTTGTCTCAACAAATACTAATTCATTATTGCAGGAAAAGGAGATGTTGGTCCATAGGATTCATGAGTTGGAAAATGAGTGTAAGAAGTTGGTTGACAAGTTGGGCAATGCCTTAGATGCTAAGAGGAGAGTGATGATTATGTTGCTTCTTTGTTATAGCAGAAAGAGTTTCAATCTACTGAGATGGATGCTATGCTTAAAGATGTTCTTCATGAGGTCAATGTAGAGTTGAAAGGAGTGGAACATGAGTGTTCTTTTGTACTTAGTGGTGATTAGGCACTTTCTAAAATTTCTTCTTGCATGGCCATTATACCTTATATGCCTAGCTACAATGTCTAGTTTCTATATTAGATGTACCTTCTCTTCTGTTTCATCATAGTCACTAGCTTCATTTTATTAGCATTTAGGATTAGTTATACAACTGCACCAGAGGGCTTTGAGTATCCTAGAGGGGCTCTACTCATTGTTGCTCAATGTGGCTTGTCAAGGAGTGCAAGGCCTCTGACAAAGGCATAATTATGTTCTCTGTGTCAGTCTTCATATTACTTAGTTTCATACTTCATGTCACTTAGTTACATGCTGGTAGTTTTGGGTCCTAACTGTCTCAGTCATTGATTGGGTTGTGCTAGGTGTTAGGGCTCAAATTATATCATCCACCTTAGTACTTATATGGATGTAAGTGTCAATAATATGCATAAAGTAACCTAGAAATTTCGTGTGACTTCACTTGAAGGGTGGTGTCTATCCTGTGTATTACGATTGTATATTTTCATATCTTTGATAATCTGAAATGCGAAAATATTCAGGGCAGTGCCCATACTAGGTCACATATGTCGGGTTCTTCTATTCTATACTTGTCTCCTGAAAACTAATGCTCTTTATGTCAAGTTATTCATTCAGGAATAGTTGTGATGATAGTAATCTAACTAATATTTTTTAAGAGAGTAGTGCCTTGTGAATGATTATAATATGTATTTTATGACTACATATCAGTCCTAAATATTAAATGTTTAATATGGCTATAAATTGATTCAAGAAGTTGTCTACAACAATAGGGATATGTCAAGCAGGTTAGTGTTTGTAGTTCCCCCAAATTTTGACTCCATAGAAGCTCTTGAAGATGAATCCTTGACCATTATCACTCAATCCTTTCAATAGATAAGATACAACATAAAGGAAAGTGGCCTCCTAAGTCAAATAGTGCATAACTGACTATAGTAATTGATTGGCCCTATAACTATGCTAGGTATAGGTAGGTGCAACAAACTAAATATAGTAAGTGATAAGTCAGTGGCCATGTGAGGATCATAATGACCACCTACGTGCTAAGTGTAAACATACCAATCCATCTAGCTAGGTCGTCCATCATCAATATCCGTACATGTTGAGCTTGCCATCTCAATATTCCTCTAGCTTCAGGAGCTCTTTCAGCCTATATTGCACCGAGCTTTCAGGATCCAACTTATTCTCTACAGAAATTCTCAAGCTAGAAACCACAAACTCCATTGGCACAACTACCTCTAATCCATAAACCCACTTGAAAGATGTAAGTCCTGTTGTAACCTTGTATGCTGTCCTGAATGCCCATAATGCAAAATCTAACTTGACATCCCAATTATTCATGTTGTCTTCAACTATTTGTTCAAGATATAGGGTAGAATCTTGTTAGATCTCTCTGCCTATCCATGGGTCTGTGGATGGTATGGGGTAGACTTTTTATGTAATATCATGTGCCTAGCTATCAATTCCTGAATGACTTGATTCAAAAAATGCTTACCTATCACTGACAAATCTATAGGGCATCCGAACTTGGTCATAATGTTAGAATATAAGAATTTGGCCATAGTCGTTGTCTTATTGTCTTTCAGGGCCTGAGCTTTCACCCGATTTGTACAGTAGTTAGTGTAGACTAAAATATACTAAATACTTCCCCTCTTTGGACTTGACTTAATAGGTAAAGCAAAATCTATTCCTCATTTTTGAAATGGCTCAAGTAGTAATACAAGATGATCCTACATCCTATCTTTGTTAAGAGGCTGACCCTCCTTCAAACATTGCAAGTGATCTTTAGCATATTGATGGGCATTCCTCAAGACAATAGGCCACCATAAACTAGCCCGCAAAATTTTCCTACTTGTAATCTCCCAAGAAAAATGACCACATGATAATCAAGCATGGGCCTCGTGAAGAACTTATGGCTGTTTATATTTGGATATGCTATTTATATTTGGATACACACCTCCTCAATACATTATAAACTCCTCTTCTATATAGTGTATTCTTAATAACTTAAAATGATGGTCTCTTTAGTGCCAGCCTCCTTCTTTCTTTAGCTATAAGATGTATTGGCATGACTCCTTCCTGCAAGAAACGTAATAGTTGGTCATAATATGAATTTGGGTCTACTACTTGAACCTCAAAGAGTTCAGCACCTAAGGTAATTGATTAGGAACTCTTGCTTCTACATCATTATTCTCCAATCTACTAAGATAGTCAGTAGCTGCATATTCTTTCCCTGGAGTATGAATGACCTTGTAGTCAAACTCTTATAGCAACAACATCCATTTATCCATTTTGCTTGTTAGCTGAGGTTTATTGATCAAGAACAAGAGAGCTTGGTGGCCTACATGAAAGATCACTTGATTACTTAGCAAGCAATGCTTGAATTTCTATACAAAGTAAACCATCCAAAGTGCTTTTCTCTCTATGATTGAATAGTTCTTTTCAGCGGCACATAATCTTCTACTTGCATGATATATCAGTCTAAACCATCTAGGTATCTTATCTTGCATAAGAACTATTCCCATAGCAAGATCAAAGGTATCCACAAATACATGGAAAGATAGATCCCATGCAGTTGTGACATTGAAGCCACCACTAGCATTTTCTTGAGGATGCTAATATCTTTTTCTTGATCTTCCCTCCAAATATATTGTATACCCTTATTGATTAAAATGGTAAGGGAAAAATAAATATGTGACAAGTACCTGCTATGCCATTTCACTTGACTTGCAAATCTCATTACTTCCTACACATTAGTTGGAGCTTTGGCCTTCTGGACAACTGCTATCTTTCTTGGATCTATAGCCATGCCTTCTTCAAATAGAATATGGCCCAAGAGTACTCCCCTCTTTGCTACAAAAATAGACTTGAAAGGATTCATGGACATTCCAAATTTCCTACATCTTTCAAAGCATAAACTAAGATGCTTCAAGTGCTCCCTCTTGCTGCCAAAGACACAAAAATCATCAATAAATACCCTCATAAAAGTTGTTAGATATGGCTCAAAAGTCTTGTGGTAGCTCCTTGAAACTCAGGAGGTCCGTTTTTCAATGCAAAATTCATCATCGTACTAACATAAGCCCCACTCCGTAATGAATGCAATCTTATCCATATCTTTTGGATGCATCCTAATTTGATTGTAACACGAAAAGCCATCCAAAAAACTATACATTTCTTGTCCTGCTAAGTCATTAAGCAAAGAATTAGTAAAGGTTATTGGGAAGGGATTGATAATGGTAGGATGCATTCAATATCTTGTAATCCACACACACCTTGATCTTCCCATTCTTTGTAGGTACCACCACAATGGGAGATAGCCATGTCACTTCATTAATAAGCTTGATAAAGCCGACCCTCAACAAATTTTCAATTTCTTCCTTCACATACTTAGCATAAATTGGATTCATCCTGTATCTCTTTTAAATAATTGGCTTAGCATCCTTCTTCAGGTTGATCCTATGTTGGCATACTACTGGATCAAACCCATTTATATTTGTATAATTCTAGGAAAAGATGTCCTAAAACTCTTGGCATAATTTTATAAGATCCTTCTCGAAAGTATCCTCAACATAGATGCTCATTTTGGTAGGTTCTCTCTCTCCTTCCTCATTTAGATTGACCTCTTGTACTTCATCCTCTACCACTCTTGCAAATCTTCTCATAGCGTGCTCATACCTTTGCTCAGCTTGAATAATGGCTTTTTGTCCTTCCTCTTCTTGCACATTAGAGCTGTCCATACCCTGAGATTCCTTAGTCAACTAATTTTTAGCTTTCTCTTTTAGTCCAACTTTAGGATGACTAGTTCTTGAGTCTTGAATCACTTTATAATCCTCATTCCCTGACCTTTCCTGAAATTTAAATTGCTTTTGATCTTTAGGAAGGATACCTAAATGCTCTCCTGAGGGGTTTTGGTCTACAAATTGAATAATTTGCCGTTCTAAAACTGCATTTCCATCACTTGTGGGATAATCTTGATAGTCTTGAATAATTCTATTAATATCTATCTCAAACATTGGAACCATAGAAGGATTTGTTAGTAGGAATAGTTCCTCATCATTTTCCACCTCATCTACAAGGTTGATAGTCTGAGCTACTATAAGTCTAGAAGTACTATTCAAGACTACCTTATTGGCCGTTGATAATATGATCTCTTTGAGTCCTATGGGGATACATATATAATCATTCCCCCAGTCCTGCCTCAAATTAGCCAATTGAAACCACGGACTACCTAAGAGCATGCTACAAGAATCCCCAATTTTTGACATCTGTAGCACAACAAAACTTACCTTGAACTTTAGGTCAGCCATTTTTATTTATCGATTCTTATGGATACCTAATGGCTGTAGCCTCCTCTGGTCTGCCATTCTAACCTTAAATGGGGATGGTAGCAATTCCTCCTACTTGCTTGCTAAATATGTCTACTCAGGAAGTATGTTGACTCTCGAGCCTCCATCGAATAGGACATCATCATACTTCTTTCGTGCATACTCAACTTGAATAGTGGGAACCTGATAATCCACTACTTCCTTTTGGGAGGCTATTACCATTTGACATTCTCAGGAACAATCCTAAAATGATCTGTATTCAAGAAATTCTTATTGCTTTTGTCAAATCTTTAGGAGAAACTTTTGTTTGAACCCTATTATGAAGTCTAGGATCTGCTCCAAGGTCAATTGCAAAGAGCACCTTGCTATAGACTGAAATAACTCTTTTGAACCTCCTTCTTGAAACTTTCCCATTGTCCTATCTTCAGGATGCTAATCCTCTTGATTAGGATTCAGGGTACCTTGGTCCTTCTGATAATCAAACTCCTCAAATATTGGTTTTCCTGCCACTTTTTGTAGCTTTCTCTTTTGCTTTGTTGCCTTTTTCTTGGCTTTCTCTTGTTCTTGCCAATCAAGTTTCAAACCTGCTTGGCTTCTAGTTATAGCTAGCACCATAGCTCCTTCAAGACAATCCTCTACTTTAATGCAATTAGAACAATCACATTGAACATGAATACTTATAGAATTCAAGTTACTAAACACCAACTCAGCCCTTTCTTGAACTTCCTCTTGATGAGTTTGCCCATAATCAACAGTATCAGCACCTTCAAGAAGTTGCCTTTGCCCATCTTGGTCAGGTAGTTCTATCAGAACTACTGCTATTGGGGTAGGTGGATGCTATTGATGAGGTGCTCTTGTAGGTCTTCCCTCATTGTAGGTTCTTGCTTCTAGCATTTCTCTCTTAGTCTTATGCCTTGCCCAAAGCTCACAATTCGACCCTACAAAATGTCCTTAACCTCCATAGTGATGGCATGCTCTTTTTTGAATAGTTTGTTGTTGTGCTTGAAAATTTTCCTATGGCTATCTTGCTGGCATTCTTCTAGGTCCTGTAAAGGGTCTTTGAGGCATTGTGTTAGTAATAACTGATTCACTATAGCTGGTTGCACAACTCTTGGCCTAGGTTGTATTACTAGGACTTGCTGTGTCATCTTGACATTAGGATTGTACCAACAAGTTTTGGTTTCGTGGCCATTCCTTCGGCATATTTCAAAGTACTTTTCCTTTTTCTTGGTTTCAAAAAGGCCTAAGCCTTTTGGCTTTTGTTTAATATTCTTATCCAATTTACTCTCCTTTGTCTTTTTCTCGGTTTTATCATTTGGCTTCTTCTTGCTCTTTACTGAACCCAATTTCTTATTTTTCATCCTATGTTTGTTCTTGCTAGACTCTTCATTATCTGAGTCACCGAAGTCATCTTTTGATTATGAACGTAACTCACGATCCTCATCCTCATCCTCACTATCACTTTTTGATCATGAATCTAAATCTAAATCAAAATCCAAATCTAAGGAATCATCATCCTTACGGTCTTTGATCAGGAGGTGCCCTACCTCCTCTTCACCCTCATAAAAAGTCTTATCATGGTATCTAATGTATCATTTTGACCAAGCTCTACATTGACTATTAGGTTCTTGATTTGACCCCTCAGACCCTTAATTAAATAAGTAATGTGCATTTCTATTGATGGTGCATTTGTAGCATCTAGCCTATTAATCGAATTCTTAAACTTTTGAGCATAATCTTCAACAACATATTCTTCTGCTTGATCTTCTTAATCTTTCTCAAGATCTCTCTCGGAGTTTTATCGTTCTTGAACTTGCCTAAGAATGTGGTCCTTAATGCATCAAATGTATTAAATGCAACCATGCCATAACTGCTAAACCAATCCATGGATTTCCCATGCAAGGTGGTTGCATACTGTTCCTTCTTAACTTGATCTCCATACATTTAGTTGAATCTCCTTGTTGTCCACCTTGTCTCGAAACTGAGCCACATGAGATAGTCATGATCTTCTTTTTTCTTGAAAATTTAGAAGCTCTCACCTTCACGTTGACAAGATGATTTTGATTCATTGTACTTTTGTTTTGAGGCTTCCTCAATGGTAGTAAGGGATTAAACTTCAGAGTTTTCCTCGATTGAAGTCTTGTACTCCACAACAACACTGTCCTCCCAAGCAATATATGTTGCAATCTCTCAAATGCTTGTTTAGGAGGAGTATCTTGATCTTTAGGTGACAATATTGATCTATCATCATCTAACACATTTGGTAGGCTTGAAGGAGTTGGAGAAGAATTTGTAGAGGTAGCACGGGAATTGTATATTGTTGTAGTACATACCTGTAGAGGTACCCACATCCTAATAGTTCTGTCTATCATTTGTGAACTATTCTTTATCTAGCCTACCTAGTCCTCTTGCTTCTCCTCTATTATTCAACAATGCAAACTATTGTTCAGACATATATGCTGCCCATGAAAGGTACCTAGCGCATCTTCAACGCCATTAGCATCCTACTCTCCTGTAGCCTAATCTTGTAGTAATTGGTTCCAAGCTTGATGCCTAAATCATGAAAAGTATGCCCATGAAACAAGAAGGATCGCCAAAGTGTTATGGCCTCTCAAGTCCACAATAGAAACATAGAAAACACCAACATGCTTGAAATATCCCTACTACTGCAAACAACTTCTTCAATCAATTTACATCTATATTAAACATTTAATATTCACGATTGATATGTAGACATAAAGTACATATTATAATCATTCACAAAACACTGCTCTCTTGAAAATAATCAGTTAGATTACTATCACCATGAGCATTTTTGAATGAATAACTTGACACATATAGCATCAATTTTCAAGAGATAAGTACAGAATAGAAGAACTAGATATATGCAACCAAGTATGGGCGTTGTCCTCAAGACTTTTGCATTTCAAATGATCAAATATATGAAAAGATACAATTGTAATACACATGACAAACGCCACCCTTCAAGTGAAGTCACATGACATTTCCAGGTCACTTTATATAGGTCGACTAACTGTCACCTACAGGCATATAAATACTAAGCTGGAAAGCACTGAGGCAGATGATGTAATTTGAGCCCTAACAATTATGAATGTCCAATTATTCTAAATGAGTTTCAAACGGTAATACTATTGATTACTTCTTGATGAGATATAAAAATACATGCTATCGATATTCTTTTAGATAGGAACGTTGCGCTTGGTACTAGAGCAAAAAAAAAGAATATAGATATTTTTACAAATGATTAAAATTAATCGAGACAAATATGAATAAATTCTTAATGTCAGTATGCTTAATGAAATTTGGATCAAAGTGATGAAGCATGGCAAAGATTCTTAGTATTTTGGGCTATGTTCACGTCAACCATACACTCATTAAACTTTGAGATGAGAGATTGATTCATGCTTATTTAGGATCAAATTTATAACCCATCCTCACTGTATGTGGAAGACAGTAGTGTGAAACACACTAGATGCATGAAGGCATAGCTGTGCCATTAACAAATGATAATCTTGGTTACATGCAAACAAACCTAAAACCAATTTAATGATGGAAAATCTTAAGGTCATCTACTTGTTTATTTTTGAAGAATCTGAATCAAACCCTACCCTCCACATATATCTATACCAGATTCTACAAAACCATTATGTTTAGGAGCAAGTAATTCAAGTTAATTTGGCTGATAGAGTTGCTATCCTAAGCCACTCACGCCATGCAAAAAATATTATAAAGAAGGCTACCTTGGTCTTCCTCCCAAATATAGAATCCTACAAAGTTTTTACCGAGTCTCCTTGCAATCATACTATTGATGTATCAGATTACTCTCATAATAGAACCCTCATCACCATGATGTAATGCCTTTGGCTACTCAAAATAATTTGAATAAAAGATGGTTTTCTCTCTTCAACATGTACAAAATTATAGTTTTAAAAGAAAATCTTGAGTTGGAAGATGGAAGAATTTTACATACACACATTAAACAAAAAGACGTGGACACTAATGTGGAATTTTGGATTAAGTCTATGGAAGACTATTTTTGAATTGTAGGGACACATGTACCCTTAATCAAGCCATAACATGCAATTTAAAGCTAAAGGAGATGCATGTCTCTTGTGGAAGTAGTGGTGTAAGAACATTGGAGTTTTGGAAACTATTGCTATAGGGGAACTCATAAAAGAAGTTGTGCATGCGAGGTATCTTCTACCTTCCTATCGTGCCTTCAAGATGAACGAGCTCTTCGAGCTTTTGGACACTTAGTTGGAATCTATGTGACCCAAGGATCTTTAGGATGCTCTCCTAAGAGCCAAAGCCTTGTTTGGTCCAAATAGTGGCCAAGATCTTGAGAATAGCTACCTATTAATGTACTTCAAGGAAAACTCTATTGATCCAAAGAACCATGGAAAGAGATGCCACAAGTGTGGAGAGTTAGGACACATCTTGAGAAGATGCCCTACCTATTGATGAGAAATGGGTGGAATAAAAATGATTTTCTTTTTACATTGAAATGAGCTAGGGCACATCCAAGCTTATTTCCCCAAACTAGATCAAGAAAGATGAGAAACCAATAGAGAAGCAAAGCCGTACAAGTTCAACGTTTGGTATAATTCAGGAACTAGATGATAATGAAGAACCAAAACTCATTATACCCTTTGAAGATGAGTAGTAGCCCTAGAAAGATGCAATCAGCCCTATACTTGTAATGGATCCTACTCCTCAAGTAAATTCAATCAACATGTTGTAAGAAACCTATCATTGAAATCATAATTTCACATAGAAGTTTCAATGCTTGAGTGTAATCAGAATAGCATAGTGAAAGCGTGGTGAATCCTGACCCATGGATTTGCAAAACCTTTAAGCACTATGCCTACACATTATAGTCCACATCATCCTCTAGCCCATTGTTAATCTATTGAGATTCAAGCTCAATATCTACACTAACTTAGCTGTATAGATGTAGCTAGCTATCACTCTCTTGTGTGCTACAATGATGAATCAATTAGACTTAAGTTAGAGGTGTCTGGTAAGTTAGTGACCTATTTTCATACACTGTGTGTGACTTAGACTTAGAATCTTTTTTGTGTTACAAAATGAATGAATAATGGAAGAAAAAAGAGTACACTACTCTTTGTTCGTTGCTCCTATTCTTGTTTGCCTCTTCCCCTCTCTTTGAACATGGTATCAGAGCTCGACTTTGCAAGAGCTGGAATTGTGGAGCTAGACTCGAACTTCACTCTATGAACCTTCAATCAGTGAGAAACCCTACAACAACCCTTTTTTTTTTGCATTCTCTTGTTCGTGTTATCGCCTAATTGGATGCTTATGGTGATTGTAGATATTTAGTTGCTTTGATTTTGCATTTTTGAACTTCAAGTATGGCATAAGGTTTCTTGAGGATCTGCATGTGAATGTACAACAATGTACATTCAAGCAAGCACTAAATTATATGTCGATCTTGTTGCATGAAGAGAGGTCTTGTTAAAGGGAAGTCCAATTCAAAGGATACACCATATGAAGGGAAATGGCATGAAAGTGGATTCATTGAGCAAAATAGGCAAATCATAGGAAGTATGTGCTTGGTTGATTTTGTATTGAGCAACCTCTAAAATTTAACTCACATGTTAGATTTTCTATGAGCCATTATTAAGTATTTGGGCATAATTTCTAATGCATGTTCTTATTTCCAAAATTCTTTATGTGATTTTCTAATGTACTTATTTTTGCAATTTGGTGGATTGCACCATGAGTTGCTTTTCCCAAGAGGTCAAATCTTTTCTTGAGAAATGTTGATTTTCATCTTGAGAATGGCCTAAGCTTAGTAGGGCAAGACCCAAAGGTCATTATTGATGATGAATTTGCCAATAATGGGTGGGTTATTTTAATGAATGCTTAAGCAATACCAGAATGAGAAGCACCACTTCAAGGGGTTGAGCTAAAATTACATGGAGAGTGCATATCGTTTTTTGCCATAAAATGTGTCAAGGATCTTGTCCAATAGTGAACATTGGTGTGGCCTTTTTCATGTGGCTTCACATGGCAAAAGTGTAAAGTGGTTGTGAACTACTTAAAATGTTGGTAGACCACTTCAAAATCAGTTTCACCACTTAAAAATGGTGTTAGATCACAAAAAAAACATGTATAAGATCAATGAATTGGAAAGGCATAAAGTTATACTTTCCTTTTTGATAGGCTATGTGTGACATCCTTGAAGGGGAATTTGAAGTGGCAAATTTCCAATGCAAGGTTTGTGGAAAACATTATGTATTTTTGTATTATGGAGTACAATACCATATACAATCTCATTGTTTTGCTCACATTTTAGAGTGAAGAAAATGTGTTGCATGTGGCATGCCAATTGTACACAATTTTATTAAGGTGTATATATGTTACCATGTCAACACCCTTACCACCTAGTGTACTTTGCTAGTGAACATGCTAGCAATAATTTTTTCATGGTGTGCTAGGAGCAAGTTTTTGGATTGAGATTTGGGGAGAGCTTTTTGTGGTGGTAACCCCCAACTTTTGTTCCATGTATTTCATTTGTTTCACCCTTAGCTGACATCATCACTGCCACCATCATGACCACTAGCTCCTCCACTTGCCCTATATCTCCTCCTCCTCCTCCTCCTCCTCCTCTGTGCATGTGTGTGTTTGTGAATCCTTCTACCCTATAGAAAATCTTTATCTATCTCCACAAACTCTCTCTATCCATATGTGTGTGTATGTGTATGTGTGGATGTGTACATCACTCATTCACCTCTCTATTTTGATATCCCTCTCTCTCAATGATTTTTTTGTTCATATATATATATATATCTCTCTCACCCCCATCTTTGTGCACATCTTTTATCTAGATCTTTCCCTTCGTCTCTTGTTGTGATCTCTCTCTCTCTCTCTCTCTCTGCACACACACGTGCACGTGTGTGTGTGTGTATAGATGTGAGAGAGAGAGAGAGAGAGAGAGAGAGAGAGAGAGAGAGAGAGAGAGAGAGAGAGAGAGAGAGAGAGAGAGAGAGAGAGAGAGAGAGAGAGAGAGAGAGAGAGAGAGAGAGAGAGAGAGAGAGAGAGAGAGAGAGAGAGAGACCAGTGTGTAAGAACTCCAATAATCACAATGTATGACTTACCTTCATTTTATTATTCTATCATAGTAAAGAATAAATAATAAATATGATAGTGATAGACAATTGCCACCTATTATGTATAGGAGTGCGAGTACTGAGTACAAAATAAATATTCTAGGAATGTATGGCCTTTATCCCCAACAATCTCCCACTTAAATGTGAATGTGTGTGTTATGAGGAGAAAAGTATAATATATGCATATGAGTACAATTGGATGAGGAAAGACATAATCTCATCCTATGCCCATCATCTTCCTAGGAAGATATAACATTCCATCTTAACAAGCTCAATGTACTTGTCCTCAATCACCTCTCTGCTGAAGCAATAATGCATCTCAATATACTTGGTCTTTGCATAAAAGATTGGATTAATGCAAGTCAATGGTACTCATAGAATTTGAATACAAGATAGGAGTCATACATTAGAAAAAATTTGGACTAAAAAATGGTCCTTTAAATATAATATAATTTAAGTTGTAGATATTTTGGGTTGTCCAATAGAAAGGCTAGATGTTGAAATCCATGGAGAGTGAATTTTGTTTATGCAAGTCTTGGGTTTTTGATTAAAAAAGGGATAGTGGGGGATTAAAAAAGGGGTGAATGAATAGTACATAAAATTTGAGTTTCTCTCACCTATTTTCTTCTCTTTTTTGAAAAAAAATTAATTTTTTTTTTTTCCCTCTGATGAAGCTAGTTTGACCCAAAAGTTTAGTAGCAGACTACTTTCCCTCTCTTGTCCATTTTGGTAATTTTTTGTCTTCATTGAAGTTCTCTGGTGAGAGTTATTAGGGTTTTTAGTGTTCTGCTTACCTCTCCACTTTTTTCTCATTACAGCTCTTAAATTTGGGAAAAACATAGGTGCCCATCTCTCTTTGTGTTTTCTCTTATTTGTTGGATTTGATATTATTTCTTACTATTGTTGTTATTTTGTTACAGAGGCTATTTCGGGTAGAAGGCACAAGTGCTCATCTCTCTCTCTTCCTTCCCCCTCCCCTCTATATGTTGTTTCTATTTTCTATTGTGTTTTCAATAGACCTTGATATTGGTTCTAATTGTTGTGTTTTTCTTACAAAGTTCCTTTGGAGCTAGAGGTGAAGGTGCTGATCTCTCTCTCTCTCTCTCTCTCTCTCTCTCTCTATCTGTGGATTTTCTTTACTGCTATCTTTTCAATACAACATAATGTTGGTTCTAACTCTTATTGTTATTTTATTGCAGAGATCATTTTGTGTGAGTTTGCACAAGTGCTCATCTCTCTCTCTCTCTCTCTCTCTCTCTCTCTCTCTCTCTATGCTTTTCTCTTTTTAAAAATTTTAAGCATACCTTCATGTCAATACTAAAACTCTTGCTACTAACTTTTTATAGAGATCAATTTGGATAAGATTGGATATGTGCTCATTACTTTCTCTCTCCCATTCACTCTCACACACTCTCTTTCTTCCTCTCTATGTTTTCTCTTTTTTGCTATCTTTACAGGGTAGGGTCTGTTGCTAGTTCTAACTTCTAGATCAATTGTTGTTGCAACACTTAGGACAATGTAGATCAAAGATTTTGTAGCTCTAGGTTTTGATAAACAAAAATTCAATCTTAATTTTTGCAAATTAACTTATAAGTATATTCACCCAATTTTGTGTTACTTTTATTTATGCAACTATCTAGATATTTTTTGTTAAAAGAGATTCATTGATTGAACAAATTAGTCATAATTTTCTCATGTCTATGATTTCAATAGGTTTTAATGAGATCGTAAACTTCAAATCTATTCTTATTATTTGAATCAATAGAGTAGTATGGATATTCTATCTTTTAAGTAAATTCTCTCTTTTATATTGTAAAAAATCATGAATAATAAGTTATTTTGGTTCTCTCAAAAATCACTTATAGTCCTTGCATGGTAGAGTGTTGAGTCACAATAAGGGATATGCCTTTTACGTAAAAGTTTATTCTCTTAGTTGACTTTTTTCTTACATTGGGATGGATTAGCTAACTTTTCTTCCAATTGTAGGTACTTTGTCACATGATAGAAAGGCCCAAATGCCCCATCATGGGAGAAGAGTGCATTACTTGAATAATCTTTTTCTTGAAGTTAGACAAAGGAGCCAAGTATACCTAACCTTTGAACCATGGAAGACAATTTGTCCATCATCTTCTTGCTGTAATTTTTGCATGATAGTAGTTGCATGCTAGTCTAACAAATAATCTTACGTGATGTCATCTTGAGAGAGCATTAGCCATAACATTATTCTTTCCAACCATATAAGAGATCTCAAAATCATAAATTTGAAGGGTGACCAACCATATTCTTTGCTTTAGGGAGAGTATAGGCTATAATAGGAAATATTTCAATACCCAATGGTCACTTTTCATTTCGAAATGACTACCATAAAGATAATGGTACCTTTTCTTGATGGCATTGAGTATTGCTAACACTTCTTGCTCATAACCATATAGGCTTCTCTCCTTTTCATCCAACTTTCGGATTTCATAAGCAATAACTCCATGGTCTAAACTAAATTAGCTTAAGCACTTGCATTAGCACATGTGATAAACTCTTTAGAAAAGTCTAGAAAGCTCAAAATATGTGCTAAAATAAGTAGATATTTCAGCTCATTGAAGGTCCTATCTACTATAGCATCCCAAAAGGACGCTTCTTTAACTTGCCATCAGGAAGAGGTATTGCAACATGGGTATAATCCTTAATAAACCAATGACAGAAAGAAGAGATTCCAAGAAATCCACACAATGAAGTAGTGTTGGTTGGAGCAGACCAATCTTCTATGCACTACACTTCCTTGGGGTCCACTGTAATACTCTGCTCAGTAACAATATGACCTAAATACTCCACCTCCTTCACCATAGAAATACACTTGGACTCTTTTGGAAATAATCTATGCTGCCTCAAGAGCTCAAAGACTTCTCTAACATGCTATAGTAGGTGATTCTCCTTGTTCTTACTATAAATCAACATATTATCAAAAAATACAAGGGTTGTTTTTAGACGAAAGGCTATACTATCTTCATCAAAGCCTAAAAGGTAGCAGGAGTATTGGATAATCCAAAAGGCATCACTAAGAAATGACAGAGACCCCTCTTAGTGAAAAATCTATCTTATACTCATCCCCGTATTTCATTCTAATCTAATGATAACTTGAATGAAAATCAATCTTAGTAATGAATACTTTAGCATCTTTGAGTTCATCTAGTAGATAATCAATGCGAGGGATAGGGTATCTATTCTTTATGGTGCACTTGTTGAGATCCTTGTAATCTATGCAGTATGAAAGGATCCATCCTTCTTCTTAACTAATAGCACTTGGACAACCTATAAGGTGGCTTATTAATAGCCTTAGATTTAAGCACCAGGTCAATCAAATGATCTACTTCACATTTTGGTGGAAAAGAAGAAGAAATCTTAAAAACATCTTTAGACTCTTCCAATAACTTACAAAGGCAAGGATCCATTTCTTTAGAAGAGCTAGAAGATTGTTTTTCATCCACTCTTGATAGCAAAATTGCAAAGATACATGACTTGGCATTGATCTCCTTTTGAATCTTCTTTAGGTTTTTAAGCTCCATGATTTTCTTCACAATTCCATGCAATACTACTTGTTGTCGAGGAGCCAAGCACTATATCAATTGGACCCATTTCCAAAGCAATGAGATTGATGTGAGTGGTGAATATGAAGATAAAACAAAGGTATATATGTGGGTAGATTTTATGGGGTTGATCTCATGAGCTCCATTGGCTAAGTAAATGTGTAAGGAAAACTCCATCTCAAGAGGAAATAATTTTAGCCCTTCAAGGGATTTAGAATTCACAAAATTGTGAGTGCTTCACGTATCAATGAGGATATGACACCTCTCGTAGACTGATTAGACTAGTTTATACCCTTGTTTGGGATTGGAAGCTTCTATATTTTAGGTTGCACCTTTCTGCCACCAACTGAATGGACTCAGATGCAAAGGTAGGCTTCATATCTACAACTTCAAATAATAGGGTAAATCAAGACCAAAGATGTATTTACTCAACTTTGCTCCATCTAAAATTCCATCTACATACATTAACAAATTGAGGAATTGGTTGAAATACTCACTAACATATTTCCCCCTTTATTGTAAAGAGTACAAATGCCTTTCTAGCTTTTATTTTTTCAACGATGAGATGAAAACTTCTATCATGGCTCTTTTTAATGCTTCCCAACCCTATTTTTCTCAAATACCACCACCATGTACGAGCATACCCCTCCAAATGAAGGGCTACATAACACATCTTTGCTTCTTCAACCTATGGGTAAAGAGTAAAGTACATCTCTAGTTTATCAAACCACTTGTCAAGCTCTATGGGTAATGGATTATCTTCTCTGAAGTTGGAAATATTAATCCTATATTTGTATTCCTTGTCATAATGGTGTGGTTGTCCATGTATGACATTTGATGTATTGTTATACATCCTCGTATGATGTGGCTTGTTCATATCATTGCTCCATGATTCTTGAGCATTTGGTGGCTATCCCATTGATTGAGTAACTCCAACATAGGATTGTTGTTGTCCAAAATGAGTGTGTAGAATAGGTGGTTGCCCAAAATAATTAAAATTATTGCCTCGTCATGTGGTGGACCATATGGATATACATTTGCATGGGGTAGTTCCTATCCATAAGAGTTATGTACTTCATTTCTATGATCACTACCAAGAGGGTGTTGTTGTCCAAACAAGCATTGATGTCCATACGAGTATTGATGTCCATTAGGATGCCCATGAGATAACCTTCTTTCTTCATGTCTTTCCTCATGTGGATATTGTTGATGAGAATCAACTCTTCTAAGGGCATTTGACTACTATCTATGATGTCCATAAAAAGAATTATAGAAGGGATCACACCCATGAAAGTTTTCATCTTGCCTTTGACTTCCATGAATACCTTCAAATTGATCATTGGATCTTGACATAACATGACCCTTTTGCCTATCCTTTGACCCATATGGATGGAGACCTCAAAATTAACTCACATTTTCTAAGCATTAGTAATAGGGACTAGACTTTCTTGAATAGGAGAATCTTGCACATTGGGGTTTGCTATAGGAACCAACATTTCACTCTGTAAGTCATCACCTTATCAAACTTAGAACTAAGTCCCATGCTAAACTAAGATTGGAATTTAATAAATTTGTCTAACTTGGAATCAAGGTTCATGGTGAGGTAAA
This sequence comes from Lygodium microphyllum, assembly GCF_053477565.2. NCBI lineage: Eukaryota > Viridiplantae > Streptophyta > Polypodiopsida > Schizaeales > Lygodiaceae > Lygodium > Lygodium microphyllum. The sequence goes on along the minus strand of NC_141148.1, from coordinate 8,436,207 downwards.
GAATGCTATACTTAAGATCCTTAATATCATTAGAAATTTATTGATCATTGTTTGAATTAAATGGGGCATAATTAACATTTGTCCCATCAATGTGGTTCACCTCTTGTGCCATTTGAACATCAACCTCATGTAATGTTTGACATTCATAGCACTCAACTCACCTTCTTCAAGATCTTGATTGATAGTCTCATGTGTAGGTCTACAATCTTGATTATAATTTCTCATTTATTCTTGAATCGTCTCCAAAATAGGAGCTTTTTTCTTGTTTTTAGCCATGGTACTTGTGCTATTTTAGTAACCCAAATGGATACAAAATATGCAATATCTTTTGATTAGAAGGTCCAAATGGAGTGATTTTTGTCTTGAACCCTTGGCAATAAAGTCTCAAATCCATCTATGGTCACTATTTTTTGTTAGAATGCCTTTCATTGATCCTCAAACCAAATTCAACTATTTGTCCAAAACTATTCAAACACCTGTATGTACCCTATTCACACATATAAGTGGTCTTTAATTCACCAAACTTTGTATAACACTAAAGTGTACCTATGTAGAGTACATGCATGACATATAATGCCGCTCTACGAGTAGGAGAAATACTTGCAAGTACCTGTTTATCCCTATTTGGTAAATACCTCACCATGTTTATCCCTATTTGGTTGTAAATCACCTTTAAAGGTAAATACTACCTACAAGTTCTTGTACCAATCTATCATACCCCTATAAACTATATTAAATGATGTGTTTTGGCCTTGTTAAGCTAAAAACGCCCTATAAAACTTGTAATTGTGCTAATGTAAAATGCGATCACTGTAGGGATGCAAAGATGAAACCCAAATCCATTGCCATGGTACTATCTTCAATCCTCCACAATGTTGTACCTATGTGAGGGATAAAATGGTGGAACGGACACCTACATGGGCTTCAAGACTTGAATGTGTGTAAATTCCCTCCTCAAGCCATGAGTTGTGCACCCCTTCATGATCTTTGATATGGGGGACGGTCACCTCTCTTTTTGGCTCACATCTCACCCGAATCCACTTTTCCTCGTAGGCATTTTGACATGACAATTGCATGCTAAACTAATCAAATAGTCATGAAATGTAGGGGTAGAAATAAACCATTGTTCCTTTTTAACGTGCCTAGGTCGTGACACATTTTACTAGTCCATTGGGAGTCTGATCTAAAAGATGCCGCCTAGCACTCTCATAGAATGTCTTTCACACGGTTTGTTAGTTAGCGACTCCCAAGTCTACTCCACGATGAAACGTTTTGGCCAACCCTATTAGGATCGACCTAAATCTTCCTTGGTTTCTAATGGTCAAGTCATTCTATAGCCTTCTAGCATGGCGGTCTTCAGACAATCTACTTTGCGCAGAGCATCTAAATCAAGGCCGACTCATATCGCACTTGGTTCAAAGAGAATGGAAAATGAGAGAGATGCATTGCACGACCTCTCTACCCATTGGGTAAAGTCCCATCCTGGTCCCCTAAAATGATATGAGCCAGGGTTCTACCCTACATAATGTAAGGTCAATACGTCATCGTGATTTGAATGTTGAGAAGCCTCCCGGTTCTCCTGGACCACCCTACCATAGGACGGACCCATCAGGGGTTTTTCCCACTCGCTTCCTTTGATATCTTTAGTTTTCTACTTACCTAAGTGCACATTAGTGGTAACACATACAAGCAGCTTCCTTAATTAACCCATTAGTCACATGTTCCTTTACGCAATTTTATGCACTCATACGAAAACAAATCAGACAAATTCCTTGAAAGTAAAGTTTATATTAAAATTTCAATTGAGATACAAATCCCGTCCATGGGACGATTCGTGCAATCCGTAAGGATGCGTCTTATTTTCCTCCAAGTTCCCTCCCTTGCACTAGTAATAGGGCCTTGAGATTCTATCCCAAGTCATGTAGACCATCTGAGTCGGACCCGGAGGCAAGGGATTTACAGCAAGAGCCTCCCCAGGCACCCGAGCATCCTCCTACAAATAGATGTTTCTACAAAGAGACCTCTCATGATGGGTTTGATCCACATTCCTAATGTGGCTATTAAAAACCCCCTTGGACAGGGTTAGCAGCTAGCTGGGGGGTGCTCAATACACCTTTTCCACATGTTTTAACTTGAATCCAATTTGAAAGAATTTACTCTTATCAATTCCTTTGTTAGATGACTCCTTTTCCAAACAGGTGTTCCTAAGTACAAACACAAGTAGTAGTGCACAATACGTACCAGACAATTCTTTGTTCTCTCTGCCAAAGGAAATTTCGATTTGATGCAATAGCATCTAGTCTCGACTTTATCCCCTTTATCATCTAAGATTTCCTGAGATAACCTAATTTAATTTCCTCATTCTTAGGAATGAAGGAGTATCCTTGCAATGTTGATTGCAATTTGGGACATTGGCTTCCCTACAATGAAACCCTATGTATTCATTTGAACTAGGGTTTGTCATGTAATTCATATAGTTACTTAAGGACTTTGAATTCCTTTTAGCTTCAAGAAAGATGGGCCTTGAGAAGAATCATTTCAACTCTTTAGGGTTTGAAATTCTTTCAACTACCCAGGGACCCCACGTATTCTATCACAAGTTCAATCTATCTTTTGTAAGATGTAATAGGATTTCCTATTATTTCAAGCAAGAAAACGAATGCAGATGCATAAAACTTATCTGTCTCAATTGCAATTTAATGTGTATTCTTGAAACTTTATATATATATATATTAGCATGAAATTTTCATGCAATTTATGTGCAATTTAATGGCTTCTAAGTGTAATTTTAATTGATCACCTAAGATGAATGCGATGAACTAAATTTTCCTAGTACGCTCATTATCTCGAAACATACTCAATTAAGTTGCAATAATTAATGTAAATGTTCTTTTCTCCCAATTTATTTTCCCTAATATAACGAGGTGCACCTGATTCATAAGAGATGCATTTCCCTTGGTTCACAGTCCCATTGGGGTTGTGGAGGGAGTTTCAATGTTTGGAGGGATCTTTTGCTTGAGGCCGCTTGAGGGCCATCATCCGCAAGTGGATTTGAGAGATAAAGGAGGAATCAATTAAGATGGGAGAGCATAAGAGAAGATGGCTTAGTCAAAGATCGAGATAGTTGAGCTAACTCTCTCCCTCATAGTCTCTCGACGTAACTCCTCTCTCTCTCTCTCTCTCTCTCTCTCTCTCTCTCTCTCTCTCTCTCTCTCTCTCTCTCTCTCTCTCTCTCTCTCTCTCTCTCTCTCTCTCTCTCTCTCTCTCTCTCTCAAGCTCCTTCTCACAATATCTTGGAGGGGTATCCTTCTACCTCCCTCTCTCTACCTCTCTCTCCCAACCTCTCGAGGTTTCCTTGTGCCTCTTTAACTGCTCCCCATGCCTCATATTTATAGCTAAATGAGAGAAGAGGGGTTGTGGTTGAGAAGAAGAGCTCCTTATGGAGGGGATCTTGGAAAAACCAGCAATTTGATGCTCAAATCACAATTCTGATAGTTCCGTTGGCTCTAAAAGGGGGTTAAAACCCTAAGATACTTCATTAGAAATCTTCTAGATTGCTCCTTCTCCCTGTTCGAAGTGTTGTTTACTGCTTCTAAAGTGCAATCACGACACACACAATTTTTCCAATCCTTCTTTTTTTGTATTAAATCTCCAAAACAAGCTGAAAAAACCACTTTCTTTTTTTTATTTTAATGACATCTTGTTCTAGAAATCTGCATAGCTTTTTAGGATATTTACAATAAGTAATATCTTAAATATCTTAAATATACTAGTTTTTTTCAAAAATCTAATATTTTTGGACCATCTATACTATACACATTAACACTAGTGATTAATATGGCTCATAACTCTCGTTCATGTTGTAACTTCCGTGAAGGGTGGCTATAGTCCTTGTCAATCCAAGAAAAATATCACATTATGACTCTCAATTTTTTTATATTTTAATTAAATAAAAATTTATTAGTTATTAATATTAGTCAATTTTTAATTTATTTAGTCTTTAGTTAGTAACCTTACTAACTTATTAATTGACTAACTAACTTTCAAACTAGCCAACTAATTTGTAATTGCGTGGAAGTATTACATCCTCCTTGCCTTAGAGAAATTGAGATGTCCTCATCTCGAGAGAAACCGTGGGTATTGTTGATGAAGAGCATTCTCATCTATCCATGTAGCATCTTCTTCAGAATAATCCTTCCACTGGACAAGGTATTTTCTAAGGGTTCTACTCCTCAATTGTCTCTCCCTAGTAGCTAGGATTTTATTTGGCTGCATCTCAAGGACTTCTTGGCTAAGCATTACAATTTGTTGATCACTCAATATGTGGCTAGGATTAGGCACATATTTTTTTAGTAGACTAACATGAAATACGTTGTGAACTTTTACCTTTTCAGAGAGTTAACGTTTGTAAGCATTAGGTCCTAGGCTTTTGAGGATTCTGTAAGGCCCGCAACACCTTGGACTAAGCTTTTAAATTCTCCCAAGGATAAGGAACTCTTCTCGGGTTGTACATGAATGAAAACCATATCCCTCTCCTTGAAGAGCCACTCTTGTATGTTGAAATCCGCATAAGCCTTCTGCCTATCCTTTGCGGCTTTGATGTCTTGCGTAATGGTCTTAACCTATTCATCCATTTCTTCTAGCATCTTCTTGAAAGCCTCTACCCTTAAAGTACGGTCCAAGAAATTTAATGGAGAATGGCAATCATGCCCATACAATGCTTGGAAATGTGCCATTTGAATGCTTTGTAGGAAGGAAGCATTGTAGGCGAACTCCACCAAGGGTAGATATTGGATCCACTTCTTGGGTTCGTGACAGCAATATGCTCTAAGCATATCTTCAATCACTTAATTGACCCTTTCTGTTTGACCATCAATTTGAGGATGATAGGCTATACTAAAATAGAGCTGAGTCCCACTGGCTTCAAATATCCCTCTCCAGAAATGAGATGTGAAAAGGGAGTCTTGATCACTGATGATCCTTTTAGGTAGGCCATGGAGTCTGAATATCTTCTTAATGAATAGTCTGGCAATATCTAACGCCTTATAATTTGTCTTTACTAGAATGAGATGTGCAACCTTGGTGAGCATATCTACTACAACCGTAATTGAGTTATACCCACCTAGAATTGGAGGTAACCCAACAACAAAGTCCATGCTAATAAATTCCCACTTCATCTTAGGGATGTGGAGGGGTTGTAGCTTTCCAAGCATCTTGACATGCTCTGCCTTAATGTATTGGCAAGACAAACATTCCGTGACATATTTGAGTACATCTCCCTTAAGTCTTTCCCAATGATAGCTCTTCCTGACCATGTTGAGGGTCTTGGCATATCCTGGATAACCAAAGAAAGGGGAACCATGTGCTTCCCACAGTATCCATTGTTTAAGTCTTTAGCTCGAAGGAATATATAGTCTTGTCCCTGAAGTAGACGAGGCCTTCATAGATAGAGTATTCTTGGTATTTAACTTTGAGTTTGGGACTTTGGTCCTTTTCTGGGATCTCCTTTATCATTTTCTGATATTGTAGATCATGTTTAGAGTCCCTCCTTAGCCAATTCAAGGATAAGGTTGCCTGGCATTGATATCGTGGTGGCTAGTGATCCGACCATCGAAGGTTCCTCCATAATAAGAAAGTTGAGGAATGCTTTATGACTTAAGGCATCAACAACCACATTTTCATGGCCAGGTCTATATCTGATTTCAAAGTCATACTCTTGTAGCATCTCGATCCAACGGCGTTGCCTCATGTTGAGGTCAGAGCCTGGGAGAACATCCATTTGAGGCTCTTGTGGTCCGTGACCAAGGAGAATTTGTTGCCAAGCAAGTAGTGCCTCTAGAGTTTGAGGACATGAATGATAGCCAACAGTTCCAAGTCATGAATAACATAATTTTTCTCATGGGTTTTTAACTTCCTTGAGAAATATGCCACAAGTTGACCTTCTTGCATCAGTGCACAGCCTAGTGCAAGTGAGCTGGCATCTGTAACAACTTCGAACTCCTTGCTTAAGTCTGGGAGCTTCAGAATTGGCATTGTCACTAAGCTATTTTTGAGTTGATCGAAGCTTGCTTGTTCAGTGGTTGTCCACACTATGGCAACGTGCTTCTTTAGTAGATCTGTGAGGGGTGCCACAACTAAAGTGTAATCTTTGATGAAGATTCTATACCATCCTGTTAGACCAAGAAAGCTACGCACTTCCTTAATAGTGGTTGGTAGGGGCCATTCTTGTACATCTTTAACCCTTGTAGGATCCTTAAGTCAATTTTTGAGAAGATTTTTGCCTCTTGTAGGCAATTGTTGAGGGTGGAAAAATATTGAATTTTTGACTGATTTTTGTTGTTTTTGAGGACTGAATGATTGATTTTTTATGGCTTTAGAGTGATGTATGGTTGTTAAAGGAAGTGTTTGAGAGTGTTTTGGATGATATTAATTATGTTTTGGAAGTTCATGATGATTCTTAGTGAAGATATGAAGCTCTGTGATGTTCTAATAGGTGCTGTTGAGGTTTTGATTGGTTCTGTATAGCTTTTGTTTTGTTATGTTTTTCTTTTGTATGAAGCATGGATTGATTGATTGATAAAGATTGAAATATTTTGGAAGCCTATTGAATAATTTTTGATAGTTTGGAATGGTTTTAGTATGAATTATGAGGTTCTGATGACCTTCTATAACCCTTTGTAAAGCTTTTGTAGAGCCTCTGTCTCTGCTCTGTAACTATTTTGTATTTGCTCTGTTCCTATACTGTACTGTTCTGTAGATCTTCTGTAAGTGTTCTATAGAAAGTATGTGTGACTTTGGAAAAGTTTTCTAACTTTTGGAAAGGATGAATCTAAGTTCAAAAGAGCTAAAACAAATGGAAGAAGCAGCTGCTGCTGAAGACTGAAGAGAAGACTGGAGTGACAGTGACAATAGTGAGCTGTGAAGAGACATTGTAGTGGCTCTAGTGTCTCTTCACATCAGACATACCTCTTGGGAGGTGCATCCAAGACCTAAGAAGAATTATTGAGAGTCATTATTAGAGTATTGTAGTGAGGAGATGATGTACTATTGAGAGATTGAGAGAGAGAGAGAGCCAGAGATAACCAATTCTATCAAAACAATGTAACTGTATATGAGAGATTGAGAGAGAAAACTATGAAGACATTGAAGATGAATACTATGTGATTGATTTCCATTCAAATATGGTGTATTCTTTTATGTTCCTTGTTCTATTGATGGATTCTATGAAGATGTTGAAGATTATGATTGATTGTATCAAATCCGTGGGAGATATCTACTATGATGCTGCGTGAAGAATCACAGTTTTCTTTGTTTTGATAATCAAAAGAATGAAGTAAAAGCTTGTTGATGTTACGAGATAGATTTTCTTGCAGTAGAATCCCCTTTTTCTTGGTGTCTCTCTTGGAGCACCAACGATCGAGTAACTCATCTATCCTTGGGATAGATGCATAGCTGGAGCATTCCATCCTTCTTCTTCTGAGACAACACAAGAGCTCCCCATGGCGAACTACTAGGTCGAATGAACCCCTAATCTAAAAGTTCTTTGAGTTGCTCCTTTAATTTGATAGCTTTGGGAATAGACATTTTGTAAGGTCTTTTTGCAACTGGAGCAGTGCGGCCTGGTATGAGTTTGACCTCATGATCAATCTCCCTTGGGGGCAGTAGCTCCTCAGGAAACACATCTGGGTACTCCTTCAACCATGAAGGTTCTTCTTCAAACTCCTTGCTTTGCTCTAGCTTATTCAGCTTGATCAAGTAGATGGGTAAACCCTTCTGCATTCCCTTAACTATCAGTGATGCCTTTGCTAATTGGATTTTGGGTTTACCAACCTCCCCTTAGGTTGTGACTAGTTTTCCTTTACAACTTCGAAAGGAAATTTGACCCCTTCCACAGTGAATGTGGGCATCGTTGGGTATTAACCAATCCATGCCAAGTAAGCATTTGTGAGCCCCTAAGTTCATTACTTTGAATTTTACAATTGTTGGCTTTCCACCGAGTAGGAATCTCACTTTGGCAATTTGTCTAGTACAAGTGATTTCACGCCCATTTGCTAATTTCATAAGTAAAGTGGGTGCAACTATTGTGGTCATTCCTAGTTTTCTTGCACAAGTAGGAGAAATAAAAGAATGTGTAATTACACAGTCAATCAAGGTTTTGAAATTCTTACCTTGGTAGTGAAGGGATTTGGATCATCAAGAATTGGAGATTCGGTTCCTTTTTATGGGGAGCAGCATGGTGGACTATCACCTTTTCAATCTCTGCTTCCATAGTTGGTTCTTCCTCTTCATTTACTTCCTTGATGGTGATATTGGAAGTCATTGCCCTCCCCATTGCTACTTGACATTGATCATACGCAGCTCTGGTTTGCCCAGAGAATTGTCCTTGGTAGCGGTCCTAACCAAGTTTGGGATACCCTCTTTTGAAGTGCCCGATACTTTGCAGTAAAAGCATCGCAGGTTTTGGTCATTTCTATACGTAGGAACAAAGTCATTGACTGCATTTGCCTTTGGTTTCTTCCGCTTTCCTTGACCTTGTCCTTATACTCTTATCTTGCTTATGTTGTTTGTTAGTTTGCTCCGATACCAACTGTAACGCGCCTAGGTTGCGACATGTTTTAGTAATCCATCAGGAGTCTGATCTAAAAGATGCCGCCTGGCACTCCCATGGAATCTCACATGGTTTGTCAGTTAGTGAATCCTGAGTCTACTCCAGAATGAAACGTTTCGGCCAACCCTGTGGGGATCAACCTAAATCTTTCTTGGTTTCTAATGGTCAAGTCATTCTACAGCCATCTAGCGTTCGATCTACTTTGAGCAGAGCATCTAAACTGAGGCCGACTCATATCACACTAGGTTCAAAGAGAATGGGAAACAAGAGGGATGCATCGCTCAACCTCTCTACCCATAGGGTAAAGTCCCATTCCAGTCCCCTAAAATGATATGAGCTAGGGTTCTATCCTACATTATCTAAGGTCAATGTCATCGCGATTTGAATGTTGAGAAGCCTCCCAATTCTCTGGGACTACCCTGCCGTAGGACGGACCCATTGGGGTTTCACCCACCCACTTCCCTTGATAACTTTAGTTTTCTACTTACCTAAGGGCACATTAGTGGTAACACATACAAGCAGCTTCCTTAATTATCCTATTAGTCACATGTTCCTTTACGTAATTGTATGCACTGCAGTACATGAAAATAGTTCAGACAAATTCCTTGAAAGTAAACTTTATATTAAAATTTCAACTGAGATACAAATCCCGTCCATGGGACAATTCCCGCAATCTGAATGCATCTTATTTTCCTCCAAGTTTCCACCATTGCACTAGTAACAAGGCCTCAAGATTCCTTCCCAAGTCATGTAGACCATTTGAGTAGGACCTGGAGGTAGGGGATTTACAGCCAGAGCCCCCTAGCACCCGAGCATCCTCCTACGAACAAACGTTTCTATGAAGAGACCTCTCAAGATGGGTTCGGTCCACATTCCCAACATGGCTATCAAAAACCCCCTTGGATAGGGTTGGCAGCTAGCTACGGGTGCTCGACATGCCTTTCCTAGGTGTTTCAACTTGAGTCCAATTTGAAAGATTTTCTTCTTATCAATTCCTTTGTTAGATGACTTCTTTTCCAAATAGGTGTTCATACGTACAAACACGAGCAAAAGTGCACAATATGTACTAGACAATTCTTTGTTCTCTCTGTCGAAAGAAATTCATATTTGATGCGATAATATCTAGTCTCAACTTTATCCCCATTATCACTCAAGATTTCCAAAGATAGCCTAATTTAATTTTCTCATTCTTTTGAATGAAGGAGTATCCTTGCAATGTTGATTGCAATTTGGGACATTGGCTTCCCTACAACGAAACCCTACATATTCATTTGAACTAGGTTTGTCACGTAATTCATATAGTTACTTAACGACTTTGAATTCATTTCAGCTTCAAGCAAGATGGGCCTTGAGAAGAATCCTTTCAACTCTTTAGGGTTTGAAATTCTTTCAACTTCCTAGGAACCCTATGTATTCTATCACAAGTTCAATCTAGGTTTTGTGAGATGTAATAGGATTTCCTATTATTTCAACCAAGCAAACGAATGCAGACGCATAAAATCTACCTAGCTTAATTGCAATTTAATGCATATTCTTGAAGCTTTTCATATATATATTAGCATGAAATTTCCATGCAATTTATGTGCAATTTTAATTGATCACCTAAGATGAATGCGATGAACAAAATTTTCCTAGTACACTCATTATCTCGAAACATGCTCAATTAAGTTGCAATAATTAATGTAAAGGTTCTTTTCTCCCAATTTCTTTTCCCTAATACAATGAGGTGCACCTGATTCATAAGAGATGTATTTCCCATAGTTATGATCCCTTGGTTCGCGGTCCCATTGGTTGTGGAGGGAGTTTTAGCATTTGGAAAGATCTTTCGCTTGGGGGCCATCTTTCGCAAGTGGATTCGAGAGATAAAGAAGGAGGAATAGATTTGAGATGGGAAAGCATAAGAGAAGATGGCTTAGTCAAAGATCAAGATAGGGGGAATTGAGCTAACTCTCTCCCTCGCAGCCTCTCGAGGTAACTCCTCTCTCTCTCTCTCTCTCAAGCTCCTTCTCACAATCTCTAGGAGGGGTATCCTTCTACCTCCCTCTCTCTCGCAGCCTCTCGAGGTCTCCTTGTGCCTCTCTAACTGCTCCCCATGCCTCATATTTATAAGTAAACGAGACAAGAAGGGTTGTGGCTGAGAAGAAGAGCTCTTTATATGGAGGGGATCTTGGAAAAATCAGCAATCTGATGCTCAAATCACAATTCTGATAATTTCATTGGCTCTGAAAGGAAGGTAAAACTCCAAGACACTTGTTTAGAAATCTTCCAAATTGCTCCTTCTTCTTCCTCCTATTCGAAGTGTTGGTTACTGCTTGTAAAGTGCAATCACGATGTGCACGATTTTTCCAATCCTTCTTTTTTGTATTAAATCTCCAAAACAAGCTAAAAAAACCACTTACTTTTTTTTTTACATGACATCCTGTTCTAGAAATCTCCATAGCTTTTTAGGATATTTATAGTAAGTAATATCTTAAAAAATTATTTTTTTTCCAAAAATCTAATATTTTTGGACCATCCATGCTATACACATTAACACTAGTGATTAAGATGGCTCATAACTCTCGTTCATGTTGTAACTTTCGTGAAGTGTGGCTACAGTCCTTGTCAATCTGGAAAAAATGTCAAATTATGACTCTTAATTTTTTATATTTTTAATTAAATAATTATTTTTAGTTATTAATACTAGTTAGTTTTTACTTTAGCTAGTAACCTTACTAACTTATTAATTGACTAACTAACTTTCAAACTAACCAACTAATTTTTTATTGCATGGGAGGGAGTATTACATCTTTCAATGAGTTGCAAGTGGAAATAGGAAATGAACTAAAATAGAATAAAAGGGATATGGATTTTACCATTTTGTAGTGATTCATTGCATTACAAGTATTTTTCCACTTTACCAACTATATGGCTTTCTCATTTGATACAACAATGATCAACCAATCAAGAAAAGTTAACTTAGAGCATAAAATGACAACATTCCATTAGTGTATTACATCAAATGGATTCAAACATTCCATGACCATGATAATGGAAGTAAAAGAATTACTTCAAACAGCCCTAGATGGTCCTATATGCCACCCAATCATGAAAATTTATCAAGGATTACTCTTAATCCCTCTTTCAGTAAATTGGAAAGATCAAGCAAAGAGGATTGAAGAGAGATTAGAGAGTGTAGGACTTATTGGTACCTTGATAGTTGATGAAGATGGTTGTTGAAGGTGAAATGATCAATCCCTCCTTGATCAATGATTGATCCATAAATCCCTTTTGTTGTAGATGATCTACATTGATCAATTTGACTAATAAAAAGTGAAATCCTTGATTAGAGCCTTCAACAATTGCTGATGTAGCATCTATAGTAAACCCTACCTAGTCATGGTTACAAGAATTAACCAGGCTTGTACTAAAATCTAATTGCAACCCTATGTCCTAGTCTCTGCAACTAAATCCATGGTTAAACAATGCCCACAAAGATGATCTAACCTAATACTCTAATACCAATGAAAAGAAAGCTTGCACTAACTGTAACAAATAAATATTTAATGAGTAAGAAAGAAGAAAATTGACAAAATTTGATAAGCTTCCATTGAAATATCTCCATGAATCCATGTCTGTTGCAAGATACAATGAAGAAGGCAACTAATGCTAATGCCAGAACTAATGCTAAACTATTCTTGATGATTTTTCAAATGATCAAAAAGTGTTCACAATGCCATCAAGGCTCCTTTTATACTCCTCTGGTAGTGCTCTAAATCTCTCTCTCTCTATGCAGCACAATTGTTTTCCTCCTATTTTAATAATGGTCCTCCCAATAATCCTTGGCAAGCATTTTTCCTTCATTATAGTATGTTCTATTTTCCAATGGAGAATATGGGTGGCACTTGAAAATCCCTTACTCCACAGTTGATGATAGTATATCTCTTGAAAATGTGCCTAAGAAAGAATGTGTTACACAAATGGAGTACTATGCATATCGTCTTCAAGTTTGAGATGACTCCACTGCATACATGCTGAGATATGGAAGACTATTTTGTAGCAATTTATGGTGGATGCATATTGCAACATTGAATAGTGTGGATTAATGTGGTGTCATCTTAAACAATTCACTTTGTGTGCTGAGGTTTATTCGAGCCTCAATGATATGGTTGCTGCTACTAATAGGCAAGATGTTGTTTTAAGGAGATATGTTGGTAAGCACATTGTTCTTCCATCATTCTTTATAGGAGGGTCTTGACACATGCACCAACTACATCAAGGTGCCATGGCCATAGTTTATAGTAGAGATAAACCTAATCTCTTCATCACCTTCACATGTAATCCAAGGTGGGTTGAGATTAGGGATGCTTTATTACCTAGTCAGACAGTGCACATGATAGGCCTAACTTGACCACTAGATGCTTCTATCAGAAGCATAGGGCTATGATGGAAATGCTTGTGAAAAAGTTTTTTTAACAAAGTTGCAAGATATATGACTATATTGGAGTTCAAGAAACAACACTTCTGATATTGCATGATGCTTTCAAGCCAAAGGATGTTGATCACTACAATAGGATGGTTTGTTCAGAGCTATTTGAAACAATTGTTGCTTGCAACATGTATGGCCCATGTAACCATCTGGATCCCAAATTTCCATGTATGGTGAATGGAGAATGTTCAAGGCATAACCCACACACAGAATTTCCACAATGAAAGATGATTGTGGTTACCCAATTTATATGAGAAGAAATGATTGAAGACATGTTTTGGTTAGAGGTGCCTACCTTGTTGGGTTGTGTCTTATAATTCTTACCTATGTAAAAAATATAGAGCGTGCATGAATGTGGAGGTATGTTCTACCATGTTTATTGTGTAAAATGCCTTTACAAATATGTTTACAAAGGCCATGACCGCGCAATTGTAAGGTTGTGATCTATGGGGAGGGGCCCATCAAATATAGCAAATGGTTCCACAATAGTTGAAATTGTAGATGAAATTTAGATGAACCTTGATGCTCGGTATGTTTTCACATCTGAGGCATACTAGAGGATTTCTAAAATATCCATTGCATAACAAGAAGCCAGATATTATACATTTGCATGTGCACTTGCCAAGGGAAAATGTTGTCACCTTCCATGACAATTATGATATAAGACAAGTTGTTTTCAATGCTAGCATGTAGCACACAACTTTGACTAAAAGTGGTTTGTTTGTAACAAAAATCATCCAGAGGAAAATGTGATGTTGTACTAGGAATTCCCCTAATATTGGGTTTGAAATGCAATTAGAAAAATTTGGACAAAGCTAAAATAGGGGGATGTTTGTGGTCATATCTACTTTATTTCTCCTTCTATGAGGAGGGCGAGCTCTACTACTTGAGAATGCTTCTCGTAGAGTGTAGTGGCTCTAAGTCATTTGAGGACCTACGCATGACTGATGTAGAACTGTATCCAACTTTCAAATCCACTTGCATATCTAAGGGATTGCTAAAAAATGAGCAATAATGGTACATGTGCATGGATGGTTCAAATAGGCCAATAATTACACACACCATTTGCAACATGATTGGTTTTTTGTGATCCTGTGCATCTAGGCCCATTGTGGGAAAGATGCAAGGTCGCCATGATAGATGATATATTGCATGGATTGATTTCTTCTCATAGAAATAATCAAACTACTCAAGACTTGGCTTTCAATTTGAGCTTGTTGCATTTGGAAGACATCTTACGACAACATGGTTGAAGTTTGTCCCAGTTTGATGGGATGCTAGAGATTGATAGATCTTTGTGTTAGATGCAAGTAATCCTTTAATACATGAGGAGCTCAACATTAACATTGTAAGTCAACAAAATGTTGTGCTCAATGGAATCTAGTTTGAATGAATGTCAAAAAAGGGCGTACTTAGTTGTGCTTGATGTTGTCACCTCCTCATGTAAAAGACTATGTTAAAGATGGTAGTAGCATTAATCACATGAGCCACTAGTAGCACATTGAAGAGCCGATGGGAGCAAAGGATTAATGGCGACCCATCACAACACATCGGCAGAGAATGTATCATCACCTAACAAGGCACATGGGTAGGAAGAAGGCCCTGCCACTAGCAATGATCTATATAACTGGAGCAGCGAAGCAAGATAGTGGTTGTTGCTCAAGCTTATTCATAGCCCTAGAAGCCAAGTAGCAAGAAGTCCTCTTGCTATATGCCATATCTTTGGTCTATCATCTAGTCTTCTTAATTGGCATCCTAAGTGCTCTCACGGTAGAGCTTCTATCGATCATTGGTTTTGTAGTAGTACTGCCTTGTGGTCATTTGTATCAATCAATTGTTTGGTCTTTGTTCCTCCAAAGAATTGCATTGTAACTAATTGGTCATTGTTCAATGTATTATCCCTTATTTCCAACAATATAACTCTTTATTTTAGTGTTTAGTTCATTCCTATGTTTAATTCTTGTGCTTGATTATGTCTCTCTTCAACCCAGGCCCTGATCATCGAAAGTGATGTTAAAGTATATCTACCTTGTTACTTAGTGTGACCATTGTCATTCTAGTGGCGATTGTACAAGTATATCGATAACACATGGTGACCATGATTTCAATTTCTTTGTGTGCTAAGCTAAATGCATACGTGTTTGCACAGTCTGCCTAAGGAAGTCCCGACCATGAGCCATACATGATGATTCCGGTCTAGACAACGTCAATAGATGACACTACCTCTCTTGAAGTAAGCTCGTTCCTCAATGAGGCCATGTTAAGGCACATTCCACTACCCTAGCATTCCTCCACCCCTTCAACTAGGAGCGATGACTAGGAGTGACCCAAATCCTATCATCATTTTTCTTATCTCACCTTTGAATTTGACTAGTCACTTTCTTGCTACACTCAACAAGGTAGGTGTCCCGCAAGTCATCTCCAGTCCCCTTGTCATTCCCATCCTAGTGGCACACCATCCTAGCATTTTCCTCTCTAAGTTCTCCAAATCTTCCAAAGAAGATCTGGGTGCTTTTATCTAGCAGTTTGATGTAACATACACAATAAATTACATTGGTCAATTTATTGAGACTCACAAGGTTGTCATTTGGAATCCTCCATGCAGAAGAAGGTTGCAATTTGGTTAACTGCAAAAAATAGCTATGCTAACCATGTTCCATATTCGGTTTCAACGATACCAAATGGATGCTCAAAACCTAGAATGACTCTGGAACCTCAAGCAAGATGACAAGTTAATTTAGGCATACTTTGTTGAGTTTATAATATTGAATAGTCACATTTATCCAAATGCACAATTGAAGGTTAAAATCCTAAATACTATGTATGTCCAAGGTTTAAATAAACCTATTTGGAAGGCCTTTGCCTCCAATGATCTATCCAGTAATAGCATTGACCCATTCTATAAGAAAGCTCTAAGGTCAGAGCACTTCCTATCAAGAGAGAAGTTAGGGAAAGGGAAAGAGTCTAGCAAATCAATGGGAAAACACCAACATGATGAAAGTAATGAATCAACCTCTTATTCTAACTTGGACATGGAGTCCAGCAATACAAAGTCTAATTCCAAGGAGGAAGAAAGAATGAAACAAAACATCAAGAGGAAAGACAAAGGAAAGAGAACACTAGACAACAAGAAGAAGAACGTGGTTAGCAACCTCTGGTGCACATAGTGCAACAACCTTGGACATGTCCACACTGAATGCGGCTTGAACCAAAGATGATGTACCATTTGCAACTTGGCCACACACAACATTAACTACTGTCAATATACTAACATGTTCCAGATGGCCCACCCCAAAGGTTGGCAAGGGATTGGAGCAACCAAGTCTAGTCAAAACCTCCCAACCAATGGGATTCCTACACCATCAATGGCATATACCAACCAAGATTACCAATGATTCGAAAATGGAAGCAATGGATGGTCAAGGTGGAAGAGGCCAAGGCCCTTTGCTAAACATTGTCCTTTTTATATGCAAGAAGGACATTGGTGAGCTAAATGCCTAGATGCCCAAGTGTATGTTGCTCTAAAGAGGCAAGGGAAAGGCATGGCACATATGCTAGGAGGCCAATATAGTGGAAATCAAGGAATTGTCTGAATGGGAGGTGCATGTGATCATCCAATCTCTAGCAAAATCTACAAGGAAGTTGTGTTGCACCCCACAAGCAGAGTCCACCACTAGGTGGTAGACTGGACCATAGGTGCGAGCCAACAGCAACCATGGCATCTACCTTGCAAATTAATTCAAAGGCCAACTAGAAACTAAGGTAGTTCCAATTTTGGTATTCATATGAAGTCTATGAAGCTCGAATTTGGCCCCATCACACCCACCCCAAGAGAAAAACAAACAAGTGGCCAAAGAAGACCCACAAACTAGTGAAGAAAATAAACCAAATTGTAGCCCTGACAGACAAAGAGGCAAGCCATCAGAAATTCATCCTACCAATGCAAGAAGTCAAAATTTAGAAGTTAATCCTAGAAAATATCAACAATAGAATTTTGAGGATCATCTCAGGCAAAGACAAAGAATCACTCGAAATGTTAACCTCAATGGTAGTGGCAGTTAGACAATCAAGGAGAATCCCGCCGTAGTGGAAGGGAAAATACCAAGAACTTGTATTGTTCCAGAATTATCGGAAGCCTCACCTGGATGGGGTTGTGTTAAGATTACTATCCCACTCGGTGACTTACTCAATCTAGTCCTGGTCTTCCAAGATTATCTCTTGAAGATGATTCAACCTGAACAATCAGTATTATGTTGTAACGTGCTACCCGAGCTATTCCTTGGTAGTACGTTCTTAGGAGCCCATCAAGAGATGTCCTAGGAAGCACCATTCAGGATTTTGATAAAACCCTCGGAGTCTACTAACCAGGCTCACTTGAGTCTACCTCGTAGTGGAAGTTTCGGCCGCTCCCACGAGGATCAACCTAAGTTTTTCTAGTCTAATCTATTACTAGCGGCTAATTAATATTAGCAAATTCTAAAGTGATATGAGTCACTCTTTCTGGTTTCTAATGGTCCATCAATTGCGATTTTTATTCCTTCTTAGGAAAGATCTCGGCTTATCGAGACCACCCAACCATAGGTCTAGATCTGTCGGAGGTCCCTCCTCCTGATTCCCTTAAGAGAGTAGTTTTAGTTATTCAATTACCTACCACTTTAGGTTCAACATATAAAATCAAATTCCTCAAATTATCTCCTGATACAAAATTCATTACACACCTTTTTATTTACAACACAAAAATAGAGTAAAGCAATTCCTTCTTAATAGTTTCTTTTAGAAAAATGGCTTTTACAATGTCTTCTATTCGAAGTATTATTCTCTCCTAGTTCCGTTTCCCAACTAGTATTGGAACTTCCAAAACATTGTTTGGAAATTGAAGGGTAGTTGATAGTTTGTAAGAGCCTAAGGAGTTTATGACCAAATCCCCCTAGTATCCTCACCTCCTCCTGCCGACTAGAGTTTCGCATCTCATTTCGAATGCATTATACATAAACTCTTAACAAGTTTATTTCCAAGCCAACTATTTTCTTTCCAAAAATAATAATATCGAGGCAATTTAGCATAAGTGGAAAAATAATTATAAGTGAGAAAATAACTTCAAGACAAATCAGCATAAGTGGCAATACCTTCCAATAGTCTTCATGGATTCCCTCTTCCTTGGGTATTAGTTTGGATTGAATTTAAGAAAGAATTTCATACTTGAGGATAACTCATGAATAAGGTGTGCAACTTTTGTCAACATATCAATGACTACCATTATGGAGTTATATCCTCCTTGTACCGAGGGTAATCCAACTATGAAGTCCATGCTGATATACTCCCATTTCATTTGAGGGATGTCAAGTGGTTGGAGCTTTCCTGGCATCTTGACACACTTGGCCTTAATTCGTTGGCAATTTAGGTATTCGGTGACATACTTGAGTACATTACCCTTGAGTCTTTCCCAGTAGAAGCTTTTTCTGACTGTATTAAGAGTCTTAACATAACCAAGATGACCTGAAAATGGGAAATCGTGAGCTTCCTAGAGTATTTTCATTTTGAGTGCTTAACTTGCAAGAATACATAGTATTGTCCTATAATAGGAAAGCTTCTCGTTTATGGAAAAATCTTGATACTTAGTCTTAAGTTTTGGATTTAAATCCTTAATGGAAATTTCTCTTAACAAGTCCTGATAGCTTGGATCCTTCACTGCCTCTTCTTTAGCCATTTCTAGGAGAGGATTACTGGGCATTGAAATCATTATGGTAAGAGTTTCAGCTTTAGAGGGTTCTTTAAGGATTAGAGCATTAGGGAATGATTTGCTGGTTAAGGCATCTGCAATCACATTCTCCTTGCCTGGTATATACTTGATTTCAAAGTCAAATTCTTGCAAGGTCTCAATCCATCGGCGTTGCCTCATATTGAGATCTGGCTGAGTAAAAATCCACTTTAGGCTCTTATGATCATTGACTAGAGAAAACCTATTACCAAGCAGGTAATGTCTCCATAGTTTAAAGGCATAAATTACAAGAAGTAATTCTAGATCATGTGTGGCATAGTTTCTTTCGTGGATCTTTAATTTTCTTAAAGCATAGGCTACTGGATGCCCTTCTTGCATAAGCACACAGCCCAAAGCAAGAGAGCTTGCATCAGTTACAACTTCAAATTCTTTGCTAAGGTCAGGTAGCCTTAGGATAGGGGGAATTACTAAACTCTGCTTAAGCTTCTCAACGCTAGATTTTTTTGTGGACATCCATATAATGGAGATCTGCTTTTTGAGAAGGTCACTGAGACGTGCGGTGATTGAGGCATAGTCTTTAATGAAGACTCTATACCAACCCATTAGCCCTAGAAAGCTTCGCACTTCCTTGACTGTTGTTGGGGGTGGCTAGTCTTGTACATCTTAGACCTTGGCAAGATCCACTGAAATGCCATCTGTTGATACTATGAATCCTAGATATTCAATCTGCTTCTTGAAGAAAGCATGTTTTTTCTTTTTAGCATACAGTTTGTGGGCTCTCATTGTTTCAAGAACTATTCGTAGCTGTGGTTCATAGTCTTCTTCATTCTTGGAATATGTTAAGATATCATAAAAGAAGACAATAACAAAGTCATCGAGGTAGGGCCGAAAAATGTCTTACATCAACCTGTTGAAGGTGGCAGGAGCATTTGTTAACCCAAATGATATCACAATAAACTCATCATGACCATACCTTGTGTTAAAAGAAGTTTTAGAGATGTCTTCCTCCCTAATTCTTATTTGATAATATCCTGATCTAAGATCGATCTTTGAAAATACTTTTTCTCCCTAGAGTCAATCAAGCAACTCTTCTATCCTAGGAATTGGATATTTGTTTTTCACTATCACGTGGTTTAATCCACGATAATCGATATAAAGACGCAGTGTTCCATCATTCTTTTTCTGAAATAAAATTGGGGATCCCCATGGTGAATTACTTGGCCGAATGTATCCCTAGTCTAATAGTTGCTTCAATTGTTCTTTCAACTCAATGGCCTCAGGAATTGATATTCGGTAAGGTCGTTTGGTGACGGGAGCAGTACCTAGAATGAGTTGAATTTCATTATCTACTTCCCTTATGGGTGGGAGCTCTATCATGTCTTCTGGAAAAACATCTGCATTTTCTTTTAGTCAAGATGCTTGATCCTTGGCTTCACCTGCTCATCCTTGTTGAGTTTAATTAGATAGATGGGTAATCATTTCTTCAATCCCTTTACTATTTGGGAGGCTTTAGCCAACTGAACCTTAGGGTTTCTTGCTTCTCCCTGAGTGGTTACTTGTTCTCCCTTTGAGTTCTGGAATGTAATTTGGCTCTTTCCACAATGGATATGGGTATTATTTGGAATTAACCAATCCATTTCTAGCAAACACTCACAAGCCCCGAGGTTCATAATTTGGAAGTTCATTTTGGAAGAATTGCCACCCAAGCTAAATTCTACCGTGCTAATTTGTTGTGTTAATAGAAATTCTTTACCGTTTGCTAATTCCACAAGCATTCTAGGTGCAATAATAGTGTTTATTCCTAGCCTTTTTGCACATTTTGGTGATATGAAAGAGTGGGTACTTCCATAGTCTATTAAAATTCGAAAGGGTCTACCTTGATAATATGTTGGTGTTTGAATTACTAAGAATTGGTGATTTTGACCCTTCTTATTGAGAGTGGCATGTACTCTGGCTCTTCCCATATCGGATTCCATTGTGGGATCTTTATCATTAATGTCCTCCTTTAGGTTTATTCCAGCATCCTTTCCCCTGGCATCTTGGCTTTGCCTGCGAAATTGGACCTTGGCCAAAGCTTCAGGCACTGCCTCTTGAAATGTCCTGGTCCGTTTGCAATAGAAACATCTTGGAGTGCTCCTTCCTGTGGTGGGTATAAAGCTTTCTACTACATTTGATTTGGCCTTCTTTGTCTTATTTGGTTGGTACTATCCTTGGGCTCTTTTTGCATAACCTTGGAAGTTGGCCTTATTTTGACTATTTTTGTTCCAAATTTTTGCATTTCTTGGCCTTTGTTCAATCTCTTGAACTATTGGAGCTGCCCAAATCAATGCATCTTGTAAATTTGATGGTCTCATTGATTCAAGATGCGTATTCAGGGTGGGTTTAGACCATTGCAAAATTTGGATACTTACTGTGAAACATCCATTGTCGATGCATATTTTGGTAGTGTTACGAATTTGGAGTAGTAGGCTTCTAGGCTTAGGCTTAGTAGCTTTAGATTGAATAACTCGTTCATCTTTTGGGCTTGATATGTGGGAGGAAGATATCTCCCACGTACCTATCCTTAATTTTGTCCCCAAGTAATAGCACTTTTATGTGTTCTTTAGTCCTTGCACTATTGTTTCCACCAAAGATTGGCATCTCCTGTGAGTTTTAGTTTGGCGATCATAGCTTGATTTGACGGTGTAGTCCCTGCAGGAGTGAAATAGTCTTCCATAGATTCTATCCATGTTTCTACTTCAATTAGAATGTCCCTTCCTTTACCATCAAACTCCAATGTCTTGTACTGCTTGAGAAGAAATTTCTTCTCTTGGGCTTCCATAGTATTGAGATTCGGGGTGACGTTTTAAAGATTATGCAATTTTATGATCAAATTTCTTTCCAACCATATTCAAAAAAAAAAAAGGTTCACTTGCTTACTCTACCTCATTAATTTAGGAGGGAAAATTATATACTACTTGTCCTTTCGAACAATGATCAGGGTCTACACTTCAAAAGAGAGTTTTAAAAAAATTCTATCTACTATTTTGATTTATCAAGGAGACAAACAGATAGAAAAAAATAATTCTTTATGTCAATAAGAAGGGAATACATTATTTGAGTAGTTTAAGAGCTTATATTGTTCTTGGAAAATATTTTTGTACCACAATCTAAGCATGGCATTGCGATACATCCATCGCATAGTAATTAGGATTCTAAGAATAGATCTATACTCTCTCTTGGCTCTATTGTGACCTTTTCTCTATGTTTATCCAACCTTCATTAATAGAGTGAATTACTTACACCGTCCTTTTCCTTGGCACCTTTATGTGCCTCTTTGTGCATCTTCACTCTACCTCCTATGACAACCAAGTAGGCTCCCCATTTTTGTTCATAGTAAAATGAATACAGGAAAGAAGGAGCTGCATATTGAGGTAGAGATTGAATACACCCCATGATTCAAAAGAACCCAGTGTACCAATATCAACCCTTAGGTTTTGTAGAGTTATAGGCAAATGAGATTGAAACATGTGGATTCGTGGGTTGATGGGGGAATCTACCCAATTGACCCCTTAAACAATAGACCTCCAACTTTCTTAGGAATCACGCACTCTGATACAAACTGTAACGTGCATCCGAGCTATTCCTTGGTGGTACGTTCTTAGTAGTCCCTCAAGAGATGTCCTAAGAAGTGCCATCTAGGACTTTGATAAAACCCTCTGAGATTTTACTAACTAGGCTCGCATGAGTCTACCCCGCAGTGGAAGTTTCGGCCATTCCCACAAGGATCAACCTGAGTTTTTATGGTCTAATCTATTGCTAGCGGCTAATATTAGCGAATTCTAAAGTGATGTGAAACAGTCTTTCTAGTTTCTAACAGTCCATCAAGTGTGAATTTTATTCCTTCTTAGGAAAGCTCTCGGCTTATCGAGACCACCCACCCACAGTCCTGGATCCCTCGAGGGTTCTCATCCTCTCGCTTCAATCAACATAGTAATTTTAGTTATTTAATTACCTACCACTTTAGGTTCAACATATTTAAAAAATTTCCTTGAATTATCTCATGATACAAATTCATTACATGCCTTTAATTCACGACACAAAAATAGAGTAAAGCAATTCCTTCTTAATAGTTCCTTTTCAGAAAAATGACTTTTACAATATCTTTTTGTTCGAAGTATTATTCTCTCCAAGTTCTGTTCCCCAACTAGTATTAGAACTTCCAAAACATAGTCTAAAAATCGAAGGGTAGTTGGCAATTCGTAAGAGCCTAAGGAGTTTATATGACCAGATCCCCCCAGTATCCTCACCTCCTCCTGTCGATTAGAGTTCCCTACGATAAGACCTTTCACATCATGATTGGTCTAAACTCACTAATGCGAAACAAAAAAAAGAAAAACCCCTTGGAGTAGACTTTATTCACGCTGGCCTTAGGGAAGTCTAGCACCATCAAGAATACTTCCTCAGTCGGCATTCTGTGTTCATCAGAATATTACCTCAATTGGCGATCTGTACTCAATCATCCATCTTTTAGCATGATGATTTTAGGAAAGATCAGTACCTAGCTTACAATCACAAGCATCTTATTTCAAAATGCATTATACATAAACTCTTAACAAGTTTATTTCCAAGATAACTATTTTCTTTCCAAAAATAATAACATCGAGGCAATTTAGCATAAGTGAAAAAATAATTATAAGTGACAAAATAACTTCGAGACAAATCAACATAAGTGGCAATACCTTCCAATAGTCTTCATGGATTCCCTCTTCCTTGGGTATTAATTTGGATTGAATTTAAGAAAGAATTTCATACTTGAGGATAACTTCCTTGGAGTTTCGTAGGCCTTTGCCCGCAATAAAAGAAAAACTTGATTAGTTTAATTACGAATAGTATCATTCGGCAATTGCATCTCAAGGTCTCTTATATACTAAGGATTAGCATTTGTGATTTAGAGATTTCATTTTATCAACACAAAAATCAAAAATATTAAATCTTTTAGGAACATAGTACCTTCCTTGTACTTGCATAGGTTCATCTTGTACAGACCCAAGTTAACCCGTGGAATTCACGGTTAAGAATTCCTCAAAGAATTTATATGCATGAATCGAATAAAATCTTATTCTTCACATGCAGTTTTTGTTGACTATTCATGGAATAAAGACATGCTAGCTGCTTTTATTTAAGAAAATTAATACCTAAAGATCTGTGAGACGGGTGCTTAGTTGATGGTATTCACGGCTTTGTTTGTGATCCTTGTACTCGCCATTCCGTTTGTAGTAATTGTGTCCGCGCCATTATTGGTAGATCCTGCCTCCACGACCTTCATTGCTTTCTTCTTCGAGGCCATAGTCTTTATCGCGAGGCCGCAAAAAGGGAAATTTGGCGAATGAGCTCAGGGATAATTAGATTGACGAAATTTTGATTGATGGGGGGGGGGGGGGGCAGGGGGGGGAAAAGCGATAGCCAAAGATTTTGAGAAATCGAGAAGAGATGTGATTCTATAGGAAGGAATAGGATAAAAGGGATGGAGAATTGAATTTGAGAGCTCGCGAAGTATCCTCCTTGTCTTCTTGATAAGAAATTCATATGCTCGCACTTCTCTTGCCTCACTCCCTCTTGTTCTATAATCTTGAGAAGGGCCTCTCCCATCTTGCTCGAATTACTCTCAATAGCTCCTCATGCCTCTTATTTATAGCTAAATTAGAGAGGAAGGGTTGTGGCTAAGAATAATTATTTATGGAGGGGATTGTAGCAAAATCAGTAATTTGATGCTCAAATCACAAATCTAATGGTTCCGTTGGCTTCGAAAGGGTGTTAAAACCCCAAGTCACTTAACACTTGGTTAGAAAACTTCTCGATCACTTCGTCTTCTCCTCCTTGTTTGAAGTTTTGTTTGTTGCCTGTAAACTAAGATCGCGACGCGCGCGATTTTGACAATCCTTTTTTTTGCATTAAATCTCCAAAACTGACTTTAAAAAACCACTTGCTTTTTTTTAAAGACATCCTGTTCTAGAAATTTTCATATCTTTTTAGGATATTTACAATAAATAATATCTAAAATATCTAAAATATACTAGTCTTGTCCAAAAATCTAATATTTTTGGACCATCCATATTATACACATTGATACTAATGACTAATATGGCTCACAATTCTCATTCACGTGGTAATTTCCGTGATGGGTGGCTACAGTCCTTGTTAATCCAAAAAATGTCGAGTTATGATCATTGGGACTTTTTGCTTGAGATATTCTCTATTTAATGATTTTAGAGTTCTTAAACTCCATTTTGTGAGAAGTTGGAAAATTTTTAAATGAAAGTCAAGATATCACATACATGAACCAAAAGTAGCGAGCATGATAACGCAAGCCCTAAAGGAAACAATAAAGAAGATTCAACACCAGCATGTGCCAGTAGGTCCCCCTATGACCCAACCAACCTAGTCGTGCATGTTTGGTGTAGAGACTAGATCATCCAGAATATCTTGCTCAATAGTAGATCATGGGTAAATATTGTCACGATTGCCACTTGCCAACAACTAGGATTGCTAGATTGAAAACTTGCCCCTTTCCTAAAATGGATAGCAAATCAGCATAGAGTGTACATCCTCTCGGCATCATTAGGTTAGTACTTCTAGAAATTGCCACAGTGTAGTTTTTGGTACCTCTAGTAGTTCTAAACATGGAGCATGCTAGCAAAGATTATCGCCTTCTACTATTAGGAAGACCTTGGCTATACTAAGCAAGAGTCAATCAAAATTGGGATAAGGGTCAATTGACTATCCGAAGAAACCAACTCAAGGTAACGGTCTGCTTGACTAATGTTACCCCATCTACCTTGTGTCATCAACCACCTATCATTGAAATAGTCAATATGGTCAAAGGATTGCGTGATGAGGAAGACGATGAGTTCCTAAAGGCTCATGCTGACGTGCAAGCATAGTGTCTCATCAATGTTCTCCAGATCAATGAACAATACATGCAATGCTAGAGCCTGCAGCAACTCCTCGAAGCCCCAAACAAGCAAGAACATGATAAAAATTCACAATGTTCTTGAGTTCAAAATCTAGACTGCCCCATAGAAAACACCTCCACTGACTGGATTGTTGATGATGATATCAGTGAAATCTTGAGTTAAGAGCCTGAGTTTGAAGTGCAAATGTAGAAAGTTACAATGGTCATTGAGGATGAGCTAGACATAGTGTATATTGGTCTAGATAAGACCAAGCTAGTCAGGATTAGCACCAAACTACAACTAGAGTTCTGGACACAACTCATCATTCTGTTGAGCAAGTTTAAGGAGGTGTTTACTTGGAAATATTAGATATGAAGGGTTTGGATCTTGATTTCTACTAGCATCGAATTCCTCTAAAACCAGACACTATACCAATTTTGATGCAATGCTAGCAAATGAACCCTTATATGGCCAAATTTGTCAAAGAAGAGTTGGATTGACTCTTGAGAGTAGGTTTCATTGCTCCAGTCAATTGTGCAGATTGGATATCCTTAATCGTCATTGTTCCTAAAAAGAATAAGAAGTTGCATATATGTGTGGATTACAGGAAGTTGAATGCAGCCACAATCCCTAATCCTTTTCCCATCCCTTACCTAGATACAATATTGGATGAGGTAGCTAGCCCCGAGATGTACTCTTTTCTTAATGGTTTCAACAAATATAATCAAGTATGCCTAGCTCCAAAAGACCAAGCTAATATTGCTTTCATCACTACATGGGGAGTATATGTGTGCAAAGTTATGTGGTTCAGCCTCAAGAATGCTCTAGCACCCTTTCATACAAATATGTAAGAGATATTTGGGCTCTGCCTCACGAGTTTCATGTGATTCTTATTTGACGATTTTATTGTTTTCAAAAAGGCCACACTCCACCTAATCCATATGTGGCAGCACTACTCACCAGGTGCCACGATGTAAGTCTAAGTTTGAATCCCTTGGAAGTGGGTGGGGATTCCTGGCTAGGAAGGAGGGCGTGGTGGAGCTTTTCAATGTGTTCCAGAGGGAGACTCAAAGCGTGAGAAACATCAGCTACGTGATTGAAGGCAGCAGGGCTATTAGGTAGGACGAGAGAGTTCCTATGAGGGAGAGGATTAGACGACTCCCATGCATTGACAGGCTGCTGGGAGGGCGAAGCATGACAGGAAAGGGGGCCTGGGAATGAGGCGGAGAAGGAGAACATCCCGCCCTCACTGTGAGGGCTGATGAGCGACGGGGGGTCATGCCATCACTACACAGTGGGAAGTGAGTTCTACCAGTCGTGGCTACAGAGCGGGATCGGCTCTCATCTTTTGAGAATGTTGTCTTCCAATCAGCCCTCAAATTTGACCGTTGCAACGCCACCCTTCTCTAGAAGCCTAACAACTTATGTGACATTCAAAAAAAAACGCTTTTCATGAGAATGACCTTCAACAATTGATGTGTTAAACCTTTTATGAATTTTCAAAGGAAAGTTGAAAAATAAAATCAGCCTTCAGAGAGAAATGTAAAAAACAAGTACACTTTTCAAAAGAAGGGTGCATTTCGAAGACACCCTTCAAATAAAATTTTAAAATCTAATAATAAGTTTAAATTTTAATTTTAATTTTGAAAAATCAGATTTGAAAATTGGAATCCTGACTTCTAGTCTCTAGAATCTAAGTTCTAGACTTCTACTATGGGGTACACGGTACACCTGTAGGCTGTCACCCACCTTCCAAAATAATAAATTTGGTTATTGAAAATTAAAATTTAACCGTGCACCCAGTGCCCACCTTCCAAAATCCTTAAATTCCTGTGCCCTCTCGCTTGAAGCCTTGAACTTTGAAGCCTGGGCCCTGGCCCCTGATTCCTGAACTTTGAAGGCTTGAGCGTTGAGATGAGCCGCTGAAGCCCTCTCGCTTGAAGCCTCTCGCTGAAGTCTGGAGTCTGGACCCTCTCGCTTGAAGCCCTCTCGTTGAAGTATGGACTCTGGAACCTCTCGCTTGAAGCCTGGGCCATGGCCCCTCGGGCCTGGGCGCTGATTCCTTTAAGGCTCAGCCTTTGACTGAGCCGTAATCCCTAGCCTCTAGGGCCGCAGGGCGTGCGCCGTGACCCCTCGGGCCTGGCCCCTGCCGTGGCGGACTGGAGCCTGGCCCCTGCCGTGGCGGACTGGAGTCTGGCCCAGTGGTCCCTGCCCTCGCTCCCCTGAAGACGGCCCTGGAGGCTACGGTTGGGACTCGGGAGTCCCTTTGTCTCTCTCCCCTCACACAGGCTCTGTCTCTTTCCCCTCACTCGGGCCCTGGAGGCTGCGGCCTAGGCTCCCCCTTGGAGGCTTCTACTCAGCTGGCGGCTGGGAGTCTACGACCTGGGCTTTGAAGACTGTGGCCTGGGCTCCCCCTCTCTCTCTCGCTTGGCCCTGGAGACTGCGGCCTGGGCCCTGGAGACTGTGGCTTGGGCTCCCGAGTCCCCAAGTCTCTCTCTCACAACTCGACTTGCCACCTGACCTTGGAGACTCAGCTCTACCTCTCCAGTCATCAAACTTCCAAGTCCAGTATTGTCGAATTTGATGAGGTAAATTGGGTTAGGATTTTGAAACTTTGTTTTGCAAATTTGTGTGTGTTTGTCCTTATTGGCAGTGCCATGTATCAAGCATTGGTGAATCTCTTGGTTATAATCTGTCTTGTAATATCATAAGCATAGAAATGAAACCTGCAAATTTGGATGAGCAAGAACAATAGATTATAATGCAGAAATAGAGCTGTACTGTAGTCATTGTGCTATGTTTATCTTGCTATGTAGTCATTGTGCTATGTTTATCTTGCTATGCTGAAAATAAAGATGGTGAAATTTGAATTAATTTATCTTGCTATGCAAATCCCATGAAAGAGAACATAATAATGATTTCCTAACCACAAATTCTAGTTGAGTCACATTTAAACATGGTGGTAAATGCAAGGTGTTAGCACTGAAGACTCACTAGAAACCACAGTTGCCACTTGAAGAGTTTTCATCACAAATGCAATGGTTTTATTATACCTATGCTAGTAAATAGAGATGCTAATTGCTCCTTGAAGAGTTGTGTGGAGAGACATAGAAATAAGTTCCTTCTCAATGCAAGTCCATGCATTACAAAATACGATTGCCAGTTGGTAGGTATTGCCATGGATAAGATTAGGCATAGATTGAACAATGTAGACTATGTAGCATGCATTGAATATGGTAACTATCTTATTACATTTGCTAGCTATTCTTTGTGGCAATTGTATAAGACATTGAAAAAAAAATGTGTGCTTAACACCTCAATGTATTCCATATTCAAGCATGTCTACAATCAGCTTATTTTAGTTTCAAGCTTTTTGACTTGTGATTTTTGATTCTACTCAAGTCATTGATCTTCTAAGTTGTGTTTAGATACATGTAATATAGAATTAACTTGCTTCAGTTTCAGTTAAATACATTATTTGAATGCGATTATGGGGTGGCTGTGCTTTTTTTTTTTTGATAATTTGAATGCATGTTTAGATGCATATGTTAATTAGTTTCATGTCACTTTTTAGGTTTTGGTGTGATTATCGGGTGTTTGTGCTATTTTTTGTATATATAAGTAAGCAAATAGGTAAGCTTGCTCTATTTTATGTGATATTAAGTGAATATGATTTATTAATGATAGCTCTCTATTCTACAACTTCATCCACACTATTAAATTGATCAAAATGTAAAGAAAGGAGTGGATGTATGCATATCAAGTGCTACATGCATGTTAGTTTTAAAGTCTTGTTGATATGTTATTTTAGGATGGGAAGGCCTAAAAAGGATAAGCGTCAAAGATTGCTTGAGCAGATTGGGATTACTTTTCCAAATGCAGAATGTTTAGAGAATGAAAGTGCAAATGGTATTCCTAATGGGAAAAAGAGAGTATATGTTCGTAGCTATGTATCCTCGTGGAAGCTTCTCTATCCTTGGTCTTATTCAATCTTGGATGAAGAGGGGAAGGAGAGAGTGAAGTGCTCAATTTCCACTTCATTGAACATGTCAAATCCTTTTGGAGGAAAAGGTAGCACTACCATTCAAAAGCAAGCATTGGCTATCCATAATGCCTCCGAGTCGCATAAGTTAGCAGTTCAGCGCAAAAGCTTTATGGCTGGTGAAAATGTAAAGCATATTGAAAAGCATATGGAACTTATGGTAGACAATGAGAAGTGTAGAATTATTAGTGTTATACAAATCATGTATAGGGTTGCCATAAAGGACATGTCTTTAGAAGCATTTGAAGATGAATGTAAATTTCTCATGTATATGAAAACTCCTAGCATGCCTCTTTCTTGCGAGTATTCAGCTTATATCAATCCATCCTCTGGAAAAGATTTTCTCTCAGCCATGTATATGGTATATTGGGAACAACTTAAGGAGGAGATTGGGCGCAGTCCATTTTTTTCTATCATTGTAGATGAAAGCACGGATAGAAGGTTTGAGAAGCATCTCATCCTTTATATCACATACTTAAAGGATGGTGGTGTAGGCTCTCCTAAAACCTCCTTTGTGAAACTCATTGGTATTGATGATGGAAAGGCTCAATCCATGTATGAAGGCATTATGAAAGTGCTGCATCAATTAGATCTTCCACTTTCTAAGATGGTTGCTATGGGCTCGGATGGTGCTGCGTCTATGGTTGGAAGAAGATCTGGATTATTTGCAAAGCTTTGCAAGGATGTACCACATTTGCTTGGGGTACATTGTATTGCCCATAAGGAAGCACTTGTAGTTAAAGATACATATGAATGCTTTGCAGAGATTAGCTATGTGGATAGCTTTGCTAACAAAGTTCGAGAATGGATAGGAAATTCGTCTCTTCGAAGAGCCGAAGTGAGCAAGCTTATGCTTGCCTTTTTACCAAGAAATTACGAGATAATGAGAATTCATGGTGTGAGATGGTTGTCGCGTGGAAATGTCATGAAAAGGTATACATTTGATTAGTTATTAGCTTTAGATTAGATTAATTCTAATTTTATTCTTGTTTTTTTTAAAACTTAGTTGTTTTGTCATTGTAGGTTGGTAAAAGTGCTGCCTATATTGTTGGAATGTTGGAAGACAAAGTATCCAGCAATGTATAAAAAAGCAACAAATTTTCAATTGCTATTTATTATTCATTTCATGGCAGATGTACTTAAAGAAACTAATGTATTGAGCCAAAAATTTCAGGAAAATGATTGTGACATTACAATGATTGGAAGAGAGATAGATGTGCTTATCAATCTCTTGAAGGGTTGGTATTTGACTAATACATTTGCAAATGGATCTAAGTACTTAACTAGCTTCATTAAGGCAACAAACAATGGATTGTTCTCAGTGAAAGACAAAGAAGGTGTTATACATCTACATGTGTTGCAGTTCACTTCATTAGTGGGCAAAGCACAAGAGATCACTTTTGATGAATGTACATGGTTAGCAAAGGCTTTTATTCAGAGGTTGATAATAAACTTTGATGAAAGGTTTCAAGATCATCACTTGTTCAATGCAGCAAAGCTATTTTCTCCTAAAAACTATTCCAAAGATCCACAAATTCGAGGCCAATCAGTTCGACAATATCTCTCTCAGCTTTGCGAGAAATTTGGTAAAGGAGAGAGGTCTTTAATTCAGCCCGAGCAATGTGAAGGTGAGTTGCAAAGATTTGTTCTATATCTCTTTGAATCCTATCCCTCAAAGGGACTTCTTGAAGCTTGGAGACAATGTGGTGGGGAAATAGAATGGATGCAAATGTTTCCTGCTTTGTACAAGTTATGGCAGATTGTGGTAGTCCTACCTGCAAGTTCAGCTGCTTGTGAAAGAGGGTTTTCAAAACAGAATCGTGTTAAAAGTGATGAGAGATCATGTTTATCTCTCACCACTTTAGATATGCTCATGTTCATGTCTCTTTCTTCTCCAGAAAACTTGGAAGAAGTAGATTGGAATTTGATTTTTGAGGTATGGAAAAATATGAAGGTGAGACGCACTCAAGCTTTAGGGGCATCATAAGAAGTAACAACAATGACTTTTGGATATTATACTATGTCATGGGCATTGTACAAGAACTTTTTGTAATCACTTTAACATTTTGTTGGCAACTTGCCTAAATTTATATGATATGCAATGTACATGCCCTCTTATGAGTACTACGACAATAGAAATTTTTTGTAATGATCTTTAACATTTTTTTGGCAGCTTACCTAAATTTATATGATATCAAATATACATGTTCTCTCTTTTTCATGTATTTAAGTCTATTTGTAAGTGCTTTAAAAAGTCTATTTAAGTCAATTTGTAAGTGCATATATAATCTAATCCAACTTTACTTGTGTTATATGTGGATTCGACTATTCTACTCTTATACTACAATATATGAGAGTTGAAGTAAACTTTTAAAAAGCATCTTTCAACTTAGAAATGCTCATAAAAAATGTACTTATCTAATGAAAGTTAACCCTTATTTTTAAGTGCAGACTCATTTTTGCCCTCAAAAAGAAAAGTCATGGTACCCTTCAAATTTGAGGGCTGCTTCCAATGGATCAACATAATAATTATTGGAAGGAGTGATGTCCTCATGGAGATTAATTTTAAGCTTTAATATTTTCAAAGAAAAGCTAGGTTTGGTATCCTTTGTGTGACCCACTCCTAAGGCTTCTTTGAAATACATGCTCAAAAAATTGTAGATGTTCTCTCAAAACACGTTGCAAAGTACACATTTTAGACTATTCACATGGATGGATAGAACAATTCAAAGGTGTGCATTTGGCCCCTGCACCTAGTAGTGGAAGGCAACATATAGCTTATGAAGGAAAGTAAAAAGTACACAAATAATTATAAAACAATTCAAAAAAGTTTGCTTTCATGCAAAGGGGCATTGTTAGTGAGCATTGGAGCATTTGTGGCATTGTGTAGCAGCAATGCCCATGTTTTTTTCACTTGAATGTTTGTGAGGATCACTCTTTATGAACTTTTTTTCACACGAAACAAACATGTTAATCAGTTATCAATGGAGACGTGTATCAAAGAACTAAAATGAAAGAGAATATATATTTCTAATTACTAGAATTAGAAGGGGTGTGAATCTTAGCTCCATCATACATGACAACATCAAGGTGCAATTGATGCACCCTAATTAGGTATGAAAGATCCATGAACTCATGATGCTCCCAATATTGTGGGATGCGCAAATAATGTCTTCTTTGAATTTGAAATGCTTCCAATGGGTTGAAAATAAAAGAACATTGGACATAAATTCCATATTGAATCTCTAGGAATGCTAGATTGGAAGAATTCAAGTATAGGAGAGTTGGCAAACATTCAAAAACATGAGCAAGGCTTTTGCGCATAATGGGATTTGAGAACATAGATGTGTATTGTTCTTTGAGATATAATTGAGTTTTTGATGTAGGGTAATATGTGTAGATAGGGATATACATGTGAAGAAGCCAGTGAAAAAAGTGAGATATTGAACATAGCAAGAAATGCATAAATTAGTGAGAGGTCAAATTTCAGAAAGAAGACTCTATGGAGAAACATGTACAAAATGATTTAACCCATCGAAAGCAAAGCTAAGTGAAATTTCTCATTGTAGAATGTATCTATGCTAAAAACCACTTTTTAAGAGAACAGCTAATCCAACTTAACATTAAATAATAACTCTATTTAGTGAAATCAACATTAAAACATATACATAGAGACAACCTTACTTCTAAATTTTCCATGACATGAATGTTTTGTTAAGGTGAAAATATTATTTTGATTATGCGAGTTTGTAGAATATTTCAAAAATCACAAAGGTATGTCATAAGAAGTATAGGCATTTGAATGCCAATCCACATTTGCAAAAGCAATGCAATGATGCAACAATGAAATTTAAAATGGTCAATAAAATATAAAAGCAACAAAGAGATTTGCAATTTTTTATGAGGAGTCAATTTCACGGCTCAATTCGATTGGAGACGCCAACTCATTAGTGTCAGCAAGCCATTAGACCTAGCAATAGATAATTTTAAATATGTAACTACCTTTCTCAAAACCATAACTTGCTCAGCATTCTCCTTATTGATTGAAGTGTTTGTCTCACTCTTTGATCCTCTTGAATCATGCCTCTCTCTTCATCATGCTATCCACCAATTGCCTTATTTTGTATACCCCCTCCCCTCTATTGCACCTTTCAACTCATATCATAACTCTTCAACAATGTTATGGAGGTGAAGATGTGCACTCTGCAACTCTTGTAGAACTTCATGCAGGCATGTAGTTTGCATTTGTGCTCCCTTTGAAAAAGCTTGCATGAGTTGGTCAAATTGACTTGTCAATTTCTTAATTTTAGCATCAAATTTTTGAAAACTCAAAGAAGAATAACTACTCATCATCTCCATAGTCCTTTGATGTTTGGGGATGTAAGGCCATGCATCTTGCCTTGCCTCATCTATTGGTCGTGGGTGCGTTAACCCCTCTCCATTGGCATAAAATACATGGATTTGAGAAACATGTATCTATAATATTTTTAAACACATCTTCAGTTTCTAACACTTTTCTATGAAACTATTTATATATCAATCTTGTGCCACTACAAAGTCCAATATCAGGATTCAGGCTTCTCAAGAGCATTACATTCATTGAATTGGGAGACATTGCAAGTATTGGTTTAGAAATTGCAACATGCATAATAGGGGTAGTGGGTTTCCACTCTCCATTACTATGTTAAAGGTTAATCAACACAACAAAGCACGTCAATTATACATATTTAATAAGAAAATAAGGGATGAAGTTGGACATAAGAAATGCAACTCTGCTATATATAGATGGACATGCAAATATATATATATACATATTCTAATACACTTTCATAATGAAAAGCACTTTTACATGATACAAACTAAAAATTATTTGAATCAAAACACAAAAATAAAACACAATATTATCTAGCATTTTGCAAAACCTTGAGGTACACAATGTTTATAGTGGTTTGAGAGTTTACACTTATGTATTCCAACAAAAACCTTATGGAAATTTCAGATCTCACTCGATTGGAAGCAATATAGAGTTGGCCATGAGAAAACATCAGTATCTTGAGATACCGACCCAAGAAGGTCAATGTTTGTCCTTGAGATTTGTTAATAGTCATAACAAAAGCTAGCTTAATAGGAAATTTCATTCTATGCATGATAAAGGGCAATCTTGTAGACATCAGAATAAAGACAATCTTGGGTATGACGATAGTAAGATCGATATTAGTTCTAGTGATAATTTCAGCCTCTAACACTTTTCTATGGAACTATTTGTATATCAATCTTGTGCCACTACAAAGTCTCATAATAGGATTCAAGTTTCTCAAGAGCATTAGACATCGAAATAAAGACAATCTTGGGTATGAAGAAAGTAACATCGATATTAGTTCTAGTGATAATTTCAACCTCTTAACACTTTTCTATGAAACAACTAGTCAGAAATTGGGGACTATACATTCCAATGGTGTAATGGCTTCCAATCCAAAGGCTAACTTGTGGGGAGTCATGCTAGTTGCAACCTCGAAAGATGTCCGAAAAGCCCAAAGTGTGACAGGAAGCTTGGTATCCCAATCTACCACCAAGAGGGCCACTCTTTGTAATACTCCTGGAGAGAGTGCGGTAGTACAATTGGCCCATGATGACTTCAAAACGCTGGCTTCAAAGAGCCAATCATTTTCAATGTTTCTTCTTGAGATGGGGTGGGGGTACACTTGTTTCTAAGAAAGTCATCATCTTTCATGAGGGTTTGGCGGCTTAAGGTCTATGTCATTTGTTGCTGCTACAAAGAGTTGTGCATCCAAGCATTCGTCCTCAATGCTAGTTGGTGGTTCTCTCGAATCTAGGCATGATAAAAGGTTGGCAATGACATGCTGATTTCCAGGGCAATGCATGAGAGTGGATTTTAAAGTTGGAATTCAAGTGCAAAAGAACCCAAAGACCCGTAAAAGAGGTATTTTTGGTGCAAAATGAAAGGGTTATGAATCAAGCAGCTGGAGTTTTCTTGGATGCATTTTGACGCCCTGAATCCAACGCAAGTGTCCCTTTGTTAATCAGAGTTTTTTGGACCCTCCATTTAATGGCTGCAAGGTTTGGCGTTATGAAGCACCTATTGGATCTAGAAGCCAGAAAGCATGTGATGCCTAGGCTGATAGATTTTGATGCTATAAAGCCACTTGTCCAGTCGGATCTCGATTTTGAGGCTGTTTGCCCCTCTAACTAGATCAAAACCACTTATGCGCAAGTATGAACTTGAAAAAGTTTGAACTAGTTACTTGGGGAGTTAGTGGTTAAGCTTAATTAAGAGAGAACAAACACAAAATACTCACAAGATGGGAGGGGGCACATTTTTTTTTTGTGCTCCTTCCTCCCATTAAAAAATCATTTTTCTTACCTACAAATATCATTCTCATCCTCTTGGGCCTAAGTTACATCAATTTCTCGCTCTCTTTTGCTCCAATTCTCATGAAGATTTTGATGAATCAAATGAATGGACGATGGTTTGGAAGCATAATGGGATGTAGATCAGGTAATTTGGATGTGTTAATGGCTGGCAAATTGCATCAGCGGCTCCATTTCCTTGAAATACAAGATGTATGTATGAGAATTTTTAAGTAAGCAATCTTTATTTAATTTTTATGATGAATCATTAGTGTATATGATAGAAAGATGTTTGCAAATGATTGAAATATGTTTTTGTATTAGAAATTTTAAAAATTCATTCATTTTTCTTTTGACATATTGAAAAATATAAAATCGCAAAACTCAAAACACAAAATTTAATAAAAATTGTGTTTTTTTTGGATTTTAAGGATCAAATGACATTTACATCGCATAAAAATGAGTATCTTGGTGGATTACACTTCATATAAGTCATGCACATCAAAAAACATAAAGAATCAATCATTTATATTGAAATAAATTAAAAATTATAAAAAATAGTCAAATCAAGAAAAAAAAGAGACTTTTATGTGCTAAAAATTATAAAAATTTAGGAGAACAATTGTGAATGTATAATGAAGTTAAAGCATGAGGGTTTGCCTCATTTTTCCTTTGCTTATATGTTAAAGTGTGTGTTTAGGGCTTGTTTCTATAGAAAATTGTCATGAAATCTTCCTACATTTGTGCAAGCAATCTAAATCAATCAAAGCATAGTTTTTGATGAAGACCCTATACCACCATGTCAATCCAAGAAAACTGCATATTTCTTTGACAATTGTTAGGGGGGGACTTGAAATGAAAAGATGTTTGATTAAGCTATTGATTTCTTTGTATATCTTAGCATATAGGCCTTGATTCATATAAGTTTTAAAGGGTACATTAGCATGGTTAGCTTGATGTTGTTTGTTAACAATGTGCACGACACTAGGAGAAAGAAATCATGAAAAGATTATTTGTACACTTCCATTGGCTGGTTTTTAGTTAATTTATTTGAGCATAGAGTGACATACACTTTGCATGTGCAATTTAAAGATGGTATTAGAAGATAAATTCTTAGATGCGTGGCAATTGTATGTCTAGGTGACGACCAATGTTGAGAGTATAAGATTCCCCTAAGATTCCTCTTTGTTGTAGGGTAGTTCGATATCTTGAAATTTTTGATTAAGTGAGGAATATATATAGTTTCCTAGATTGCTATGATTTCTATTATAAGAGGAGTTTGTTAAGCTCTTATTCTATGTGTAAGACGGTGCATGCTACGGCGAATCCTCGTGTGTAGGAGAGTTGTAGGAGCCATAGCGTTCTGCTGGGGGGAGCTCTTTGCGTATGTGAATCAAGGTGTTGATCACATGTATGTTTCAATACTCCCTTTGTTGGAACAGAAGGGAAACCGTTGCACTGTAATCAATACAAATGCATTATTTATTTAGAGTAGTGTACAACCTCCAAACAAATGATTTTGGCTGTGAGGCCGTGAGGGTGGTTTGGTGAGCATAGGAGGCCTATCGACTAGAGCCCTAGAGCCAACAGCGTGCCCATTTTAGGTCTCAACAAGTGGTGTGTTTTTCAAGAGCAACTAATAAGTGACTGTTTTTGAAACTTGGTTAATTAGGGACTAGTCGTTCTCAATGTATGTCAAAGATCATTGAAATAGATATAGTATTTCCTGATAGACATTGTCAAGCCAAGATTCAATGGTAAGAAAGAGTTGAAAGGGCTAGATGGTGAGTTGGAATCATTAGCAGATATTCTCCTAAACATAGTAGTCTAATATCCTTGAGAAAGAGAGATCTTGTTGACCCAATGAATATCCCAGTTAGTCCATCAAGGGGAGAAAGAAGCTCTAGTGTTCCCCTTTCTTCGAAAAGTTAGTCTACTTCGAGTGAGAGTGTAATTCCATTGATACAAACCCCTAGAGCAAACCTGATCATCATGATGGTACAACCTATTGCAATATTTACAGGAACACCAGATTTGCTAGCCTTAGATTTCCCTCTACCTATTTTTAATGGGTTAGTAAAGGAAGATGCAGAACTTCACATTAGTGAGTTCGAGAAACTGATTTTCAATTATTCAAGATGCAGGACATCTCATGATGTTTTTTAATATGACTTTGGAAGAAAGATCTACAATGTGGTATCATGCCTTGGAAGTTGGGACCATAACCACGATCGATTTATTATTTGCAACCTTTCAAAGAGAGTTTGCCCCTGAGAGAGGTGGTCAGTATTGGTTGCGTGTT
The DNA here is from genome assembly GCF_053477565.2 of Lygodium microphyllum. Classification (NCBI taxonomy): domain Eukaryota; kingdom Viridiplantae; phylum Streptophyta; class Polypodiopsida; order Schizaeales; family Lygodiaceae; genus Lygodium; species Lygodium microphyllum. The sequence continues at coordinate 8,397,764 of NC_141148.1, read as the reverse complement.
CTAAATGTGACACATCAAGAGTCCCATGAGAATACTCGAGCTTATGCCAAAAAACTAAAAGAGGTGTTTTGCAAATTGCAAACATCTATTCTTATTCCACCTGCTGCCTAATTGCAATACTTTTTTTATGGATTAGACTTCAATATCCAAGTGCAGTTGAGTAGTGCTGCTCTTGCTGATATAGACACTACTATTACATGAGTAGAGGAGGTAGTGTCTTGCTTATAAGACACCTACACATCTATAGTAAACCTAAATTTGAGTCTAGGTTGTCCTGAAAGTAATTTGGCATTGACCAATGGAAGTCAAGATGCAGCTAGTACTCCTATGACCAATTCGAATGGAAGAGGAAGCATAATGCAGAAGGTGCCCATGCTGTCGACTCCTCTTTGTTGCTATATCAATGGCTAGCCAAATGGTTCCACTAAAACTTGAAGCCGAATGATGAACCCTAATGTCATGCCAATTAATCAATGGTGGCCGATCCCTAATTAGGTGGTTAGGCATGTTGAATGGCAAGCAGATGATCGTGGTTATGAGTCTAGTGCATCAAATGTTCTTGGAAAAGTTAAGGACGTGATGAAGCATTATACTGACATAATAACAGAATAATACAAACAAATAGCCATAGATGTTAATTTCCTAAAGAAGTAGAAAAACTTGATAGGAAGTCGACGTTCTGAAGAGGGTGGTCCATCAAGATTTAGCTGTAAGTGTGTGGTGTAACACTTTCTGAGAAGCTATCCTAAGGTCAAATGCAACATATGTGGGAAGCTTGGCCATCTAGCTAGTACTTGTTGGAGTAAGATTAGTTATCTTCAATGGGAGTAAGCAACCAAGCCCAATTAATCATCGAGCATAAGCGAATAACCTTTAGCAGGATGAGAGACCAAAGCAAATATTGCAAACAAGAAAAGCTATCATAGAAGAGTTGCTTATTAGTGGTAGTGGTATCAACCTTATCAAAGCTGTGTGTGTTAACACCATTGAGGCTTTCAATCTATGAGCCATTACAAGGGGGCAAAAGGTTAAAGAAGGCAATAAGGATAATGTAAAACCAATTGAAGCAAACCCTAAACAAGATGATAAGGGGACACAAGTACTTAATCCTAATGTGGAAGCCGGTCTTCTAAAAGGTGATGGTAGCAAAGCTGATTCCAAGAAGGAGCTGCCAAAGAAGAAGGTAAAAGCCAAGAAAGAGACACCTAAGCCTGTTCAATGTGACCAAGAGAAAGAATGGTTTGGCGGGAGAAGAGAACCATTGCTAATTATCATGAATTTGATTTAGCCACTTCTCTTTGCAAGGTAAAGCCTGATATGAACCTCCTGCAGCAGCTAATTAAGTTATCTCCAGGAGCGCGTAAAGAGTTTAAGAAGATCCTTACTATTGGTATATCATCAAGTCCTTGGGAATAGCTTGCATGGGAGATGAATGGTTTGAACATACTGAAAAGCATTGTCCAAGGGTGACAACATATGTTGATGGCATATTAGTGGATCATGCCATTGTGGATGTGGGATCCTCCGTCAACATTATGAGTTCAAAATCAATGGAAAGCCTTGGAACTGGAAATCCAAAAGGATGCCTCCACAATTCTTCGAATGATAGTTTAAGACAACTAAAAGGTTGCATACCAAAGTCCACATGACTGTTGCTTATGTGAAATGCATTTTGGACTTTAGGGTCATTAGGTTTATAGGGCGGCCAAGTTATCAAGTATTATTAGGAAGGCCATGGATCTTGCAATCTAATTGTTAAGTTGATACACCTATTGGTCGCCTAATTTTTGGTAGAGCTGCTAGATATATGATAGTGGATGCATATCATGTATCTCCTCAAAGCGAGAGAGTACATGCATCTTCAATGGAATTAGATGCATTAGAGGATCTTTCTAGTGGTGAGACTTCATCAAAAGTGATGAATCAGGGGTCCACTACAAAAGATGTCTACCAGGTGACTTTAAATGAGTCGACAAAAGCTCAATATAGAATTAGAGATACATATCGATTAAGCTAGATCTCGGTACGTTGGATGAGCTACGACCAATTAAATTAGGATCTATGCTTAGTCTAGAAGAGAGGAAGGACTATGTGTCCTTGATTTAAGAATTTCGTGATATTTTTTCCTAAAGCTATGCTGAGTTAAGGGGTATTTCTCCTAGTTTGGTTGTGCATACTATTCTCCTAAAGGAAGGTAGCCATCCTGTTCAACAAAGAGTGAGGCATATACCATTTGAGCTAAGGGACGGACTATTTGAGGAGCTACAAAAATTATATAAGATGGGCCTTATATTTTGTGTATAATATACAGAGTAGTTAGTGTTCACTGATAGTTATAAAAAAAAGAAAAATAATAAAATCCCTCTTTGCATAGATTTTAGGAAGCTCAATAAACAGACAGTTAAAGATTACTATTCACTTCCATTAATTAATCAGATTCTAGATCAGCTAGCAAGTAGGGATATTTATTCATTTATGGACTACTTTATTGGTTATAACCAAATGGCTATCACAGAGGAAGATAAGTTGAAAGTGACCTTTATCATTGCATTTGGTACCTTTGCATATCATGTTATGGCTTTTGGATTATGCAATGTGCTAGGTTCTTGGCAATGCATGAATGATAAAACTTTTGGTGATATTTTTCGAGAGGAGTTGAAAGCCTTTATTGATGACCTAGGGCCAGGCACCACTAGGAAGAGATAGTTGATCATTTTAAGAAAATGTTTTGAGAGGTGTAGGCAGTTTTGCATTGTTCTGAACCACCCAAGGAAATACATATTTGGAGTACCCTAGAGATTGTTGTTGGGCCATGTAGTTAGCTCAATTGGTATTGCGATCAATCCCAAAAAGACACAGGTTATCATCACTATGAGTTCACCATATACTCCTAAAAAAGTGCATAGCTTTCTATCATCTATCGACACTTCATTAATCCACTGGCTAAGAAGACATTGCCATTGATGAATCTATTGTCCTTTAACTACCTATTTGTTTGGAGTGATCCATATTAAGTATCAATTGAGGATGTGAAGTAGGAATTGGCAAAAACGCCAATCTTAAAAGCACCTAAAAGAAGTGATATATTTTATATATTTTTAACAGCTACAATGTATAGTATTAGCTACTGTTTAGTCCATATTTGAAAGGAGGAGTCGTACCATCTGATTGTGTTTGCCAATCATTGTGCTAGTCATCGGGGATATCTGAGATTAATTATACTTACATGGAGAAACTGTGCCTTGGGATGGTCTTTGTAATGAAGAAATTTAAGCACTACATCCTGTATGAAAAGGTAGTATTTTATATGAAGGCAGAGGGGTAGAGGCTATTGTTGAACAAGTTGCAGCCACCTGACCGCTAGCAAAGTGGTTGATCACCTTACAAGAGTTTGATTATGAAATTAGGAGTAAGTCGCCAAAGTTACAGGGCATCCTTGAATGTCTTGTGGATTTCATGGAGTCGAAGGAAGTCTTGACTTAAGGAAGTGACCTTAAGGGTCTATTCAAAATAGATATAGCCTCAATTCCATCTTGGTATGCTACTATAATGCACTATATATCCATAGGGGAGGCTGGATCCGCTTTATCGAAGTATAAAAAGAGGAAAAATAGAAAGCAAGCCTTGAAATTTTCCTTGATTGGCAAGAACACCATATCACAAGGGGTCAATGATGTTTATTATAGATGTGTTATTCCTAATGAGGTTCTATTTATCTTGGAAGAGTGTCATGACTCCACTTGTACACATTTTTTGAATAAAGTGATTGAGGCTTTGACGGAAGCACGGACGATTAAATATAATAAGACCACACCTTAAGCTAATGGCCAAGTGGACAGTACTAATAAGCAAGTTGTGGGGATTTTATCCAAGACTGTATCTAAATGTAATTATATGATTTTGGGATAAGAATTTGTATGTCGCTATTTGGGCTTATAATATGACATTCAAAAGAGCTACATACTATACCCCTTTTAAATTAGTATATGGGAAAGAGTGTTTTTTACTTTTGGAGATTGAGCTACCCACAAATAAGGTTTGATCTAAACCATTCTTTGGGAGAAGAGGAAATGTTACAAGGAAGGTTTATTTCCCTTGCATATCTGGATGAGATTTGGTTACAAGCCTTATTACATCAAGAAATAGAGAAGAAGTGAATGAAAATGCTTCACGACCTTTGGGCTAAGAAATATAAATTTGCTAAGGATTTTTTTGTTATACTATGATGCTTGTCGTGAGCTCTTCCTAGGCAAGTTGGAACCCAAATGGGGGTTGGTCCTTACAAAATTGTTCATATAGGAAAGAATGGCTCTATAGCCCTTTTAGTCGATTTGCAAGGGGTAGAGTTTAAAACTAAAGTATATATCAATAAAGTGAATCCCTATTATGTATAGGGGTTGACGTTGGAATCGATGCCTTTTGCAAGTCCTTTAGGATCCAAATTAAACTTGTAGAGGGTATCAAGACTATTGGATGGAGAAAGTCATTCCCTATCTTGAGCATTCATATTTAGAGCAGCATGACCATCAAGGCAAAGTGATATGGTGGAGTAAGGGTTATCACATTATTGAGTGGAAATATGAATCTTTTACGTGGGATATTCGAGTCTATTGCCACCACTATCATAGAATTCTTACTGGTGTCCCTATTGAGTTCAGTGAGGAAGAATGGATTGTACCTATCTTACACCCTCTTTCTTAGTTATATTTTGACAATCATGAGTATGAATAGGTTGATTTCCATGGCATGTTACATCAATGAAGCCTCGGTTTATACATTATATTTTGATGGAGCTTCACGAGGACTTGCTAAGCATGTGAGTGTTGGGGTTGTCATAAAAGATCCCCATTGTCGAGTGGTCCTAAAAATGGGAGTGTATTTAGGTATGACTTTTACAAATAACATGGCAAAATATAAGGCATTGATCATGGGGTTAAATCTAGTTAGACATGGTGATATTCACCGGTTATTGGTGAAAGGCGATCGCAGTTAGTGATCAACCAATTGAATGGGACCTATAGTATGAGAGATCCCATTCTAAGGATGTTATTGTGAAACCTTGGACGCCCTTGAGATCTTTAAGGTAGTGACTTACTAGTTGATTCCTTGAAAGTGGAATAGCTTTGCTGACTCCTTAACTAATTATCCCTTTGTTGAAGATGTCTTTCTTGACTATGGTCTTGAGGGACTTTTACAATTGCCTATTGATATTAGTCTAGGGCTAGTGTGGGGATTGCTTTATTGATATGTCCTGTTTTGGCTGCAAATAATTAGTGTAGGTTATGAGCCAAGTAGCAATTGACCAACTTCTATTATGTGCGCATTGGAACATTTAACAACATATTCATAGGACACCCCTCGCCATTTATGTAGGGGGTTTAGCTAATAATTTGATGCATTTAGTGTAGGGCATCCCAAGAAGCCTATTCCCTTAGTCTAGTTTTGTGTTTCAATATGGTTTATGTGGGGGCTAAGGGTTTGTTTTCAACAGTAGGATGTTGAATGGTGTGCTTTATAGCTATAATTTCATTAGGCCAAGAGAGCCGTTCTTGTTGGATTTAATATTGGATTTCATTAGGCCAAGAGAACCATTCATTTTGCAATGAAATGGTTTACCTCGTTAGGCCAAGAAGGCCGCCATTTGTCTGTTTGGTATTGGTGCGGTAAAATGGTTTTTTGTTTTAGCACTGTACTAAACAAATTTGACAACCTCTTGCTATGTAGAAGCTTCTTGTGGCTAAGTCCAGGTGATGTCATTCCTTTATGAGGCCTTTCCCTTTATGTTATATCTATATCTGTATGTGGAAAATTTTTATTTTATGGGGGACCAACATCCAAGGCATGAAGTCCCAAGGTTAGGTTAGGTGTGTTTAGGGAGGTTTGAGAAATTGTCAACCTCCTGTAAAGACATTATCGGACACTCTAAGACCTATTTTTGAGAGTAGTTCTAGTGACCTTGTGTTCTACTAGCCTACTATAGATAGTTGTTTCTAAGAATCCCTATTAGTTGTGAGGTAGTTAGAGAAGCTTGCCAAATAAAAGAACAATAAGAAATAATAAATATATTTGAAAAATGTATATAAAATATTGAGGTATGTAAAAAGAGATTCTAACCCCGAAAATTAAAAAATAAAGGAAGAAATTTTCACAAAGTAGATTATCATTGCCTTGCAAAGGCTTGGTAGACTCTTTGGGATGAGTAGACCCAGGGGAGCCAATGCCTTGTCTCCATGGGAGTGGCATTTAGCCAAAAAATAAATAAAGATAGTTGGAGTGAAAAAAAAAGTGTGTAGAAGAAGAAAAGAATTTAGTGTTGCCTTGTAAGAGCTTGGTAGGTTCTTTGATACCAAGATAGGACCTAAGGCCGATACCCTATTCTCCTTATATCACAACATGCTAAGCTCCCTCCTTTTTTTATGTCTGAGTATAAAGTATTGAAAAAAATGTGGTAAAATGAAAAAACATGTGACTTTTTAGAGACCAAGCTATAGGAGTCCTCACCTAGTAGGAGTTATTGGTCAAGCTATCCTAAGTCACGTGGTAGGTGGGTTAGACTACCACTTAGGATGATTCCTTTGATAGTTCTTTTTAGCATGTCTCTATTGGAGCAGTTGATTAGTGACTAGCTTTGAATCTCTGTCAAACTACATTGAGCCTATCCCTCATGGACTTCATGCTTTGATTTTGTCAAGGGGTAGGGTAAGAGCTATGGTTGTGCTTTGTTGTGTATTTTCTTTGTAGCAACTTAATGCTCTTTATGGTTTTTATTTGTGCATATCAATTCGTAGATTGGATGGGTTGAGTCACCCTATCCCGTGGTTGCTAATGAGAGTGGATTTTAAAGCTGAAATTCAAGTGCAAAAGGATCCCAAGACTTATAAAAGAGGCCTTTTTGGTGCAAAACGAAATAGTTACGGATCAAGGAGTTGGAGTTTTCCTAGATGCGTTTCAACATTGAGAATCCAATGTAAATGTTCATTTGTCCATTGAAGTCCATTTTGAACATCATTCAATAGCCATAAGGTTTGGCATTATGAAGCAACTCTACTGAATCCGGAAGTCAAAAAGTATGTGACAAAACCAAGGCGATACATTTTGAAGCCAGAAAGCTATCGGTCTAGTTGGATTGTGATTTTGAGGTTGTTTGTCCCTCCAACTAGATTAAAACCACTTATGCGCAAGTATGAACTTTAAAAAATTTAAACTAGTTACTTGGAGAGTTAATGATTAAGCTTAATTAAGAGTGAACAAACACAAAATGCTCACGTGATGGGGGGTGTGTTTTTTTCAGTGCCCCTTTCTCCCATTTAAAAAAATCATTTTTTTTGCTTATAAAGATCATCCTCCTCCTATTGGGCTTGAGTTGCATTAATTCCTCGCTCTCCATCGCTCTGATTCTCACAAAGAACGATGTAGTAATCAACAAGATTCAATTTCAATCTTTCTCTCTCTCATTTATCTCTTCTCTTTGTTCCTTGTTCATATGGTTGTTTATGAGAGAAAAAGGGAGGGATGATTTGAGGAATCGATGAGAGGGACGATGGTTCAAGCGTAATGGGACGTAGATCAGCGGGTAATTTGGATGCGTCAGTGTGGCTAGAAAATTGCATTAGCGGCTCCATTTGTGTTGGAAATATAAGACATATGTATACAAATTTTCAAGTAAGCGATCTTTATTTAATTTTTATGATGAATTGTTAGTGCATAATATGATGGAAATATGGTTACAAATGATTAAAATATATTTTTTGATGTCTGTAATTTTAGTAATTCATTTGTGTTCCTTCTTACACATTAAAAATAATTAAATCATAAAATCCAAAATATGATATTTAATAAAAATTTATATTTTTTGGATTTTGGAAATCAAATGATATTTGCATGGCATGAAAATGAGTATGACGATGGATTACACTTCATATAATTCATACACATCAAAAAATCAAAAAATTTAATATTGAAATAAATGGAAAAATTCATGAAAAATAGTCAAATCGAGAGAGAAATTTAAGAAAAATAAAATTTTACGCGTTAACATTTATGAAAAATTAGAAAAACAATTGTGAATGTGTAATGAAGATAAAGCATGAGAATTTGACTCAGTTTGCTTTTGCTTATAGTTAAAGTGCATGTTTAGGGCTTGTTTCTATGAAAAATTATCATGAAATCTCCTTACATTTGTGTAAACAATCTAAATCTAAACGATAAGGAACGTAGACCTAAAATAAAGTGTTGTTTGATTAAGTTGTTGATTTCTTTGCATATCTTAGTACAAAGGCCTTGGTTCATATAAGTTTTGAAGGGTTCAGTAGCATTGGTTAGCTCGATGTCGTTCCTTAGCAATGCCACACAACACTAGTAGATAGAAATCATGAAAAGATTATTTGTGCACTTCATATTGGCTGGTTTTTGGTTAAGTTGTTTAAGCATGGAATGCCACACACTTTGCAAGTGCAATTCGAGGATGGTATCAAAAGATAAATTCCTATATATATGGCAATTGTATGTCTAAGTGTGACGGCCAATGTTGAGAGTGTAAGATTCTCCTTTGCTATAGGGTAGTTTGATATCTTAGGAAAATCAATTATGTGAGAAATATATACAATCTCCTAGATCATTAAGATTTACATTATGAGAGGACTCTGCTATGTTCATGTTCTATGTATAAGACAGTGCATCCAAGGGCCAATGTAGGAGAGTTGTAGGAGCCATAACATTCTGTTGGGGGGAGCTCTTTGTGTATGTGAATCAAGGTATTGATCACCTATATGTTCGGATACTCCTACTCGAGTCTCTCTTGGAGGAGGCTCGACTGGCTCCCCCAAGAGATTCCCGATCAACATGGCTCTGCCAATGCTGGTCAAGGCACAAAAGGATCTAAATCAGGTAAGCCCTCCATACTTCTTCCTACTTCTCAAATAGGCAAAGTTGAGAGAGATCTCGAATCTTGAGCCGTGGTGGGTCTTCTTGCATGTCCCCATCCCCCTGTTGACCTACTATGCCAATGGATTAGGCAACAGTGGCACCGCAAGGGAGTGGTACTGGAATCCATTCAGTCTCTCCCCAAGAACCACTTTCTCTTCGTCTTCAAAGACCCTACGATGGCTTTTGATGTCCTGAGTGCTGGCCAATGGGTTATTCATAATTCCCTGCTCCGCTTGTTCAAATGGAACAAATCCTTTAACCCGGAAGTCTCTGCATCCTGCAGCTACCTTGTATGGGTGGAGTTCCCCAACTTGCCCTTTCACCTCTATCAACACATAGGGGTCATAGCTGCAAAACTATAGAAAGTCCTGGGAGGGAGACCCCATAGGGACTTCTATAACCCTACTTGACACCCCCAAGTGCTAGTGGAAATGGACATCTCCAACCCCAGCTTCTATGGATATCTTCATCGATGATAGTTAGACCTTAGATCAACCTCTTGAGTACAAATACCTCCCTCGAGTTTGTTTCCTTTGTGGAAGGTCGGGCCATTTTGTCAAAGGGTGTCCGAATTGGAACCCCCCTCCTCCCCAACAGTCATCAACTCCTCCTCCCCTAGTCCAATAGCAACAATCTTTACCGCCACATGCAAAACCCAAGCACCCTGCAACCAAGAACACACAGCAGGCCCAACAGCCCAAGAAGAATCCCCCCAAGAAAAATGACCATAAGCTAGGCTTTGTCTTACCCCAAGCTAATTCCTTCTCCATCCTAACCAGAATTGTGGACTTTGTCGATGACTCCAAGGATGATGGGGACTGTGTCCTGCCCACACAAGCTAGAGAAGTCCCCCTCCACTTCTGCCATTGAACAACAAGTCAATGCTCTTGATCAGGAGATGACCATAGTTACCAACAAGGAAATCCAACCTGCTAAGCCAACAGCTCAGCTCCCCTCTACTGTTGGGCCTTCCCCCTGGAGGTATCAAAGGACAACAAGCGCAGTCATGCTAATGTAGCCCAAACCCCCCCCCCCCCCCCCCCAAGCCTTCGGGGTCAGGGAAAAAAGATAAAAGGGTTGCCAAATGAGAATTCTCTCCTGAAATATAAAGGGCTCTCTAACCCCCTCAAAGCTAAGAAGATAGCAAGTTGGCTTGCTCTCAATCACTTTGAAATTTTTACTCTCTAGGAAGTTAAGGTAGTAGGTCCTAACCTACTAATAACCATCAACAAGGTTTCAAAGGAACACATCTAGGTGATAGACTCCCACCCACAGGACTCAGGTGGGTCTGCTCTCGGATTACCCTCCCAGATGAAGGACATTCTTCCCTCAGCCAGATGTGGCCATAACTAGTGTTCTATTTTGCTCCCCCCACCTATAAGATGTATGCTAATTGTGGTTTATGCAAGGAACTCTGTGGCCGACATGACCAAACTCTGGCTTTGACTTTCTACCATCCTAGGCTCTTGTATTATCCTGGGTGACTTCAACGTGGTCGAATCCCTTGAAGACCGTTTTCTTTAGAAAGGTTCCACCATCAAAGGAGCTAAAAAGAATGCATGGGACACCCTTAAAGCCTCTTCCAACATCTACGACATCGGCACTAAAGGAGAGTTCACCTAGCAGAACTACAACAAAGGAGATCTTGTTAGAAAAGCTAGACTTGGCAGATGCTATGTGGACATATCCATAGCCAAAGCTTTCTCCCAAATCAAGGTCAAGCCTAGATATACCTCTTGCATCTCAGATCATTATCCCCTTGCTATCACCATAGATGACAAAGCTAACAAGGTAAGAAATCGTTGGTTTCACACAGATCCCTTGCTCTTCAAGCTCCCATTTGTCCAGGAAGCTATCCTAAGGATATGGAATACCAAATTTCAGCAGGCAAAGTCCCCAACTTGTGCCTGGTCTGTAGCGGTGAAGGAGACTCAAACACTCCTTGTCTCTGCCCACAAGGACACGGCAGATATCTGGAAAAGAAGAAGAGACGATCTATGAAGAATTGGTCTCCTTGGAATCTTCCGTGCCCCCCCCCCCCCCCCTAGCTTGCCACCAACAATAGATCTCTGAGCTTCGCTCAAAACTCAAACGGGAGGAGGATATCATTTTTACACACTCTTTCATTTTTTTAAAGCAATGGTGGGCGAGGAAGGTGGATAGACCTTGCAAGGAGATGTTCAAAGCACTCAGGAGGAAAAATCAACTTGCCACCAATAGTAGATCTCTGAGCTTCGCTCAAAACTCAAACGAGAGGAGGAGATCATTTTTACATTCTTCCATTTTTTCAAAGCAATGGTGGGCAGGGAAGGTGGACATACCTTGCAAGGAGATGTTCAAAGCACTCATGAGGAAAAATCAGAAGGACTCCATCCCATTCTTTAAGGCCTCCCCATCCATCACTTCTAAGGATCATAATCTTGAGCATGCTAGACACTTCTATGCCAACTTGTTTAGCCCAAAAAAGAAACTCTCATTGGAAGCAGTTGAAGCCATAATAGAAGTCCTTGTAGCTAGATGTAAGGTCATAGGCCAACAAGAAGGTAAGCTAGTTGACTCTCCTATGTCGATACCTAACATTCACCTTGCCATTGATTCCCTAAAGAAAAACAAAACCCTGAGCCTAGATGATCTCCCTACTGAGTTTTTCCAAGTCTTCAAGGATAGCATCTCCCCATTTCTGCTAGTAGTGTGGGAAGAGTCCTTGGTTCACAAGGCCCTTCCCTATGCCATCAACACAGGAGTTATCAAGCTTCTCCACAAAAAAGGAGTCAAGGAGGAACTATCCAACTGGAGGCCTATAACGATGCTAACAACTGCCTATAAAGTTTTTGCTAAAGCAATAGCCAACAGGGTATGTAATTCTCTTATGAGATGGATCTCAATTGAGCAAAAGGGCTTCATTAAAGGCCAAAAAATCATTGAAGCCGTGATTACACTGTGGGAAGGATTTGAACATGCCACTGAATCTGGGCAAGACTTTATCTTTGTAAAAATAGACTTTGATAAAGCCTATGATAGGCTCGAATGGTCTTTCATTCTCAAGAGCCTAGAAGCCATGGGGTTCGGACCCCACATTATCATGTGTGTGAAGGTACTCTTTGGCAATGCATGAGCTAGGCTCTCCCTTCATGGGTAGTTGTCAGACCCATTCAACTTGGAAAGATCAGTTAGGCAAGGCTATTCAATTGCCCCCCTCTTGTTTAATGTGGCAACTAATGGCCTGAACTGTCTAGTCAAGGACAAGACTCAGGGATTGATCAAAGGGATCATTCTCCCCAACTCAGATAGACAACAATGCTTATCTCAATTCGCGGATGACACTAATGCCATGTTGGCCAACGACAAAGCATCAACTAAAGAATTCTAGAAAGCCCTAGAGACATTCTGTCTAGCTTCTAGCTCCAAGATTAACCACAACAAAACAAGGGTCTTCTCCACTCCTATCTCAGATTGGTTGCTACAAACAAGCTGCAGTGTCTTCGAGGAAGGTCAAATCTTCAAGCTACTTGGCATCCCGATGGGTTTCAGAGCTTCTCTAAAAGCCAGGTGGAGTTGGGTGTGTAATAACTTCAGATCTAAGCTCAATAGATGGATAGGCTTTCAACACTCGCTAGCAAGCAGAGTTCTAGTCATCAACCACTTCCTGAATGCCTACGTCTTCTTCTTCTATTGTTGGGGATCGACTGACTTTCACCTAGCAGAGATTTCAAAGATATGACATAACTTCCTCTGGGCTGGTGATCCCTTCATCAAGAAAGCATCCAAAGTCAATTGGGAACTCATTGCTCAAGCCCTCAGTTCTCCCCAAGAAGAATGGGCCCTTCTCTTGTCCAAAAATCTCCCCCAATTTAAATTAAGGCCAAAGGGTGGGCCAACCTCCCATGTACAACTATCTTCTTTGGCAAAGAAGAAGTCACCGCCAAAGGATCCGACCTCCTGAGATCCATATGGCAAGCCTGGAACATGCATCATGCTGTCCTAAGAATCAATGGCAAATCCAAGCATAGGTTCTTAGTCCCCCCAGGCGACTATATGGTGGCCGACTATCTCAGCACCTCAAACCCCTCAAGCAAGCCAGAAGAAGGCCCTCATTTTACATAATAAAGGGCTAAGCTACTGGAACCAATTATGGGAGCCCCTTATCCACAACTGAATCTCTAACCTCCAATTATCCATCAAGTTTAGAACGAATCAATGGGACCTCCCTGTCATCAAAGAAAGATGTTCCTCTTTCCCCCAATAGCTCTTGTGGACTTTGCACACTCACCCTCCTATCCCCCCTCTGTAAGCTTTTTGCTAGAAAGGCCAATTTAAAATATCTAAACTGCAGAGTCTCCTCTCTAAGCTATCACCCTCCCTAAGTGTCACCTTGAACAAAAGATGAAAGGTTAATCTTGCGGCCAAACAATGGTCTTCTAAATTTGACTTGAATTGGTCTCAATCCATTGAACCCAAGAAATCTATTTTAATGTGGCTCATCCTTCATAAAGCTATCTAGATTGGCAAGAAACCCTCCCAAGCTAACCTAGGATGAGGAATTTTTTGCATATACAACCAATCCTTGGAGGACATATGCCACCTTTTTGGTGCATGCCTGACCAATAAGCAGATCCTTGCCCCACTTAACAAAGTGCTCAAAGTCCCTCCCACCTGGAAGCAATTGCTGCTAGGGGATTATGTAGGGGTGCTATCAATCTTTTGGAATAAAGTGAGGGGAGAACTCCTTTGGATTATGTGGAGTCAAAGGAACTTCATGCTATACAAGGGAGCTTACCAAACACCTTGTTTGAGTATATTCTTTGCTAATGTTAATTAGCAAGCTATGAAGATTGCCAAGGACCACATTACCATCTATTGAACCAAGAAGCAAGTGTTGAAGGATGATGACCATCACTATCAACTGGCCAAAGTGGGATGCTCCGCCGAAGTCTTACAATACAAAAGGCTCACCAAAGATGAGTAGGAGGCGGAAGTTGACATTGAGATTCACCATCTTGAGTCTCAAATTGAGGATGGTCTGATTTTTCTAGAGGAAGTTCAAACAAAAATCGATGCTCTTGCTGGTAAAAAATGCGTGATCCTTTTCCAAGCTATGTAGGCAATGCTTCCCCCAAAACCTTTTTTATGTTAATGCTAATGTTTTTCTATGACCATGGTTATGATGTATCGAAGCCCTAACCTTAGTTGGGTTTGCCCTACGTAGCTCTCTATGATGTAACTTTTTTCTTCTCTTTAATATAACTTCACCACACTTCTGGTTTTTTTTTAATTAATGTTAGGAAAAAAATACAAAGCAAGCAAGGCTTAGCCTCTTGAGCTTCACAATGATTTACGCCACAAGAAGAACAATAGTGGGCATGGCTAATAGCACCAACTAGTGCAACTTATCATGCCAAGCTAGTGGATAAGCTTGGACGAGTTGGTGGAGTGATCTAAGCAATAAGCTTGCAGAGTATATTGCCTTAGTGGTTTGGAGGGGAGGTCTTAAGTTGTTTCAAAGAAAAGATTTGGGGGCTTCGTTGTTTCAAAAATAGCTGCGGCGCACGGAGAATATGGTGGTTTTTTCTTTATTTATTTGAAGTTTCCATCGTGTTTCCTTGTTACTAGTTAGAATGTTGGCCTCATCTCGAGGCTTAATTTCCACAAACAAACAATTTGCACGTTGGCCAAACCGTTCTCACTATAATTTTAAAGTCAGCACGAGAATGCATAAACCAAGAACAGGTCTTTTTTCAATTTCAACTGCATTTGTTTTTCGTAATTTGCGCGGTTTGTATTGGTAGGAATAGAATATTTACAAATGTGGAATTTCGGAAAGGTGCGTCATTTCCAAATACCATTAGAAAGGCTCCAATGTGCTGAGGAGCATGACAGAACAGCAACCAAATAAGACTCTGTTAATGAAGTTGGGGCCAGGACCTTTACAAAATTCTATTCCATTTGGAGGATATTGTCAGTGCATCAAGATTTTAAATTTTCGCATCTATTGACAGCAATATATAACTTGCATGACTAGATCCAAATCACTGTCCATTTGCACTGCACCTCACATTCTAGGTCAAGTATATATATTCAATCCTTAGCACAGTTCAAGAGTGTTGACGGGCCAGAGGCTTTCCTGTTAATGTCTTTTGAACTACAAGGTTCCCAAAAGACGAAGGATAGTTGACAATGAAATCCGTGTACCCTTCTTACATGCTGGAGTCTACAAGAGTCATCATTTGAATCCCTTCCAACCAAATGGCATTGCGCAATGCGCATCCAGATCTTCCCCGTCTGCACCCCCTAAGTTTATGCCATTCCATTGATATAGAAATGTAGTTACTCCTTGAGAATATGTAACTTCAAAATACTTTTATAGTGGGATGATACTATTTATAGTGTATGCCATTCCATTGATATAGAAATGTAGTTACTCCTTGCGAATATGTAGCTTCAAAATACTTTCACTACGATGATACTATTTATGTAGTGCAGAACTGTCTAGAAATGAACGCTTTTGATACCTTCGAGTCTTTTTTTCTCTTACCTTCATCTGTTAAGTCGCCTTTGGGATAGACTTATATGCAAAAATAGTAGATAATTTGGGGCATTCAAATTCTCCTTAAGGTATGTTTCTCCTCATGTACTCTCTCACAGCCTTTTTCTCGATGTCCAATGCACTACAACTGAGAAGTCTACTCTTCCTTCCAGTGTCACAACTTGTTGAAAGTCAAATTAAGGTCAGTTGGTAAACAGAACAAGTAGAGAACTTCGGTAGTAAACTGAAGTTACAATGCTCTTCTTTCATTGTGGCCTGTAAAGCTGGAAATACTTCTTTAGAACTCCTCTTCAAGGGCTTTCATGCAGTGTCTTGTAACACTATAAATGTTAGTTTGCAAGGCGGATCTATCTATCATATGTCAAGGTCTGGGAAACAAAGACCAGCTTGTTTAAAGGAGTCTGCGTGTGAGCGTGTGATCCAGTTGCCCTATCCAGTTGTAAGATTTTTTAATGTAATCGTCTTGGATTTTAGATAGCACATGGAAATACCCGCCATGCCTGAAAGGTCTCGCATCCAGCTATCTACATAGACCTCCTGTCACTCTGCACAGTACCTTAATCAGGACCATCTTAGTGCAAAAGAGACTCCCTTCCAAAATCCGGATCCCAAATGGACAAAGAGAGGAGGCAGAGAAAACAGCTCTAGAGCCGGACAAAAGCTGCAAAACACAATGTCCTTACTATTAAGATTGAAGGAAAGAGTTGACTTATAATGTTAAGGTTTGGCATGACTTAAAAAGATAACTGAAAGCTATGATTTTGATAGTTTTGTGTTAAAGAAAAGAACTTGCAGCAGGCAAGCACAAAGTGCATACCTTTCGCAAAAAATGTCTTGTACGGCGATCAAACTAACCCCCACTTGGGGTTTGCTTTGATTGAAGTTCTTGAACTTCAATATTGCCACAGAAAGGCCAGCAGCTTTTCCCCACTCTATTTGAAAACCTGTGGTGATGCACAGAAGGTATTAGGATTCACAGGTAACTGTCATGGAAGGAGGGAGTCCACTCCAGCTACACAAGTAAAGCCTTAGCAGAATGTTATTAAATATACCTTCTGCATGCAGGTCGAACATTGCAGGTATCATTTTTGCATTTCCGTCCGTCTGACATCATATCCATAGCATCTTTTGCGCAATTGCTACAATACAGCTTCCCACAAACCTGGTTACATTGACCAGATAATATCCTGTCAAATAGAATGATTGAAAAGTCCCTGGAAACATAAGTTAACTAACTGCACCTGCGGATGTGGAATCAGAAAGTACGCATACTGACAACTGAAACATGGATACGAGTGTGGAATTAAGATTCTGAATTACAGATAGTTAAAGGCCAGAAAACCCAATATTCGAGTACCCCATGGGTCACTTAATGAAGCTTGTCTTAGAAGATGAAGAGGTCACAATCAACATTAAAAAAGCTCCCTTGAGAGAAACCCATAAATAAGGAGAAAATCAGAAGTTGTGGTACATCGCTCGGGCATCCCTGCATGTAAGGCCAGTAAAGTGTGGGAGACACCAGGCTGTCTGGGGCTAAGTTTTCTTTGTTTGCCAATGGCCAGTGGCCTCCCAGCCCAATTTATCTTTATGCCATAAGTAAATAAAAAACATACAAGTCCCGTCTCACATGGACATGAAATTTTGAGATGCTTTAATCTTGCTGATAACATTTGATCAAGTTATTAATCAAATGTGCAAGGTTATTTACCACATGTGATGCACATAGCACTTATTAATAGGCCAAGGACCTCGAGGATGCAATGGGTGTCAAAGGCAAAAGTTGTGATGTGATAAGTTATGCCAACTAGCCTTCGAGGATCAATTGGTGTCAGTTTTGACCCTAGGGCCAATACATGTTAGTGGTGACACTAGGGACTACTAGTGTAAGGGTCAACAGAGATTGGGGAGCACTCCAAGCTGCAAATGGTCTAGTCAATTTAATTATGGATGGGCACATTTGATTTTGGGCAAAGTCAAAAGGGCTAAAATTAATTTTCAAAATTATTTAATACTGAAAATTAATTAAATGACTAGATAATGCTTAAAAAAGGGTTTAGAAAACTACCACTTGGCAAAACTACCCATGAAAACTGAGAAAACGTTTTTAGGGGCAAGGTCTCAGCCATTTAATTAGTTTGCAGCTTCGAAGAGAGAGAGAGAGAGAGAGAGAGAGAGAGAGCTATTGGTCCATTTTTGGATCAGAGAACAACAATCTACTACAAAAGACAACCATCCAGGGGCCTCAACAAGAAAGGGAGGCAAGGACCCACCTTCCAAGGGCTAGCAATGGCATTGCTATTCACATGACAGCATTTTGAAGGTGTCTGGTAATAGGTGACTGCATTAAATGTAGATTGGAGCAAGCAACATGTAGAATTTAGAGTTTTTTCTCGAAGAAAATCAAATTTCTCTCTCATCTTGGCTTTCTTTCACCTTCTTTAACCCATTCTCAAGAAATCTCGACATTTCTCAACCATTTTGAGCAGATCTCAATCAAATTTGGTGGACAGCAAAGAGATCTCTAATGTAAACCCTAAATATTTGCAAAAATTAGGGTTTGACAACCACCTCAAGACCCATGCCAATTGGTAAAAGTATTATATATTGAATTCAGCACCTAAAATTTGTGTAATTATTAAGGAATTCAAACGCCAACCCATTCATTTTAATTTGGGGTAGCATTTGGCCAGTTGGAAGTTCTATTCATGCAAGTCCTGGGTAAAAAATCAAGGGGCAATGGGCCCGAATTGTTAGCTAGTTGTTGCTACAACAAAGAGGCTTTTGAAATAGCAAAGGCAATTGTAAATCTCAGCTTGTACTCATTCCGCTAGCAATCAAGTTAAAGAAATATCAAAAGAGGCACCAACTTTGGGGCCAACAAGGTATCCAATGTCCAAGATTATTAAGGTAATTAGTACATTTTAAGTTATGTTCATTTGTTGATTGCCGTAGTTAATTGCTTAATCGAGGAATTACCACCCTTTCCAAGAAGGAAGACTGGTTTTACCTCGTGGCATTCCCCTTGGACATCTCTACTTGTGAACCCAATAAAGTTAACAAAAATCGCAATCCTTAGGGGTAAAGTGTCTTGTTTAAGACTTAGACTCCAACTTTGGCTAGTAGCCTAGTTAGGGAGACCATCCAACCTATCTTTGGGGTCCTCACAAAGACTATCTTGTGTCTTCCCACATACACTCATATCTCACATCCTTTGACTTCATGCATTGATCTTTAAAGTTTAGTGTTTGCTCTCATGATTCATCTCTCATCTTTGCTCTATTTTCTAGGGCTAGATTGCAAAAACCAATAATGTTCTTGCCCTAAAGTTATCCTTCAGCATCTACCTGCACTTCTATCACTCTGTGTGTGTGTGTGTGTGTGTGTGTGTGTGCGTGTTACTCTTGGTATCCATTGCCATTTTCTAGTCGCTTTGTGGCTACTTGATTTGGTTACTACTTGTCAAGTCCTGTATATGAGCAATTCAAAGGCATTTTCAATCCCTTGATCAGGCATAGTCCACTCTCATCACATTCACTGGCCACTTATGTAGCAATGTTGTGGTTGGGAGCAACTGTATCAAGTTTTGCACTTTTGAAGCTGTGCACAAAGGACAATTAGAACTATCTCATACAGCAAGTGAAACTCAAATCCCAACCAATAGTAGCAAACGTGATGATATTTCTCTCTACTTACACAATGGATATTGCATCTTTATCAAGCATATTCTTGGTGTAAACTTGGAAAGGCAGCTAAAGGATAGCCATGCAAAAGCAAACAAGACAGCACATGTAAAGGCAACCCCCACAAGATTAGCTATGACCAAGAAGCAAGCATGAAAACCCCAAAGGTCAAGGCAACCCAAGAGTGTCCAAGCCAAGGAAAGTCAATACAAGCTTATGTAACATTGTTCTACTAAATGTCAATGTTGAGATAAGAGATGGTAATAGAGTGGCTATCATATATGAAGCATAGCATGAGAAACATAGTCAACAACAGGCGCATCAATTTACTTGAACGTAGAAACCATTGCCAAACATCTTGGAAAAGGGCATACACTTAGCAAGCCACACACAAGTTAGAAGAAAAATTTCATCACTCCCCTCATCTCTCAACAAGTTACTGCAATAGCAAGAGGCAAACCTAAGAAAATTGTATATCTAAGTCCAATGGTTAAAGGGTTGTAGCCATTTGGGAAGGTGGGGCAACACTCAAAAATTCTTAGCTTGGTAATTGCACTCTTGTATCTCTAATTCACTCTCTTCTACACCTTACCATCATGCATGCAAAGTCCAAGGGATATTTCTACTTTTGTTCTCTTATACCTTCTCAAAGTGTGTCTTTAAGAAAGTGGTTACCTTACAATTGAGATTCTATGCAAGTACCAATGATTCCTTATAGCATCCCCTTCCTCTACCTATGTTTTCAAAGACATCCAAACTGGGCAAGTTTGCACTATGCCTCATACAAAGAGAGAATCAAATGTTTACCTTAATCTCAACCCTACTCTAGCTAATTAGAGTGGTTGATACCAAATGTAAGACCCTAACATAATAATACTCTCAAACAAAAGAGAAAGTAAAGACCAAAATGGTTGAAATGAATACTAGGTGAACCCAAATAGCTAGTGGTTGTATCGATGGACTAGCTAATTGTATTAGTCGACAAAGGAGAAGCAAGGCAACAATATAATAAGGATAGCCAATCAATAAAGTTGATACAACACACTTCACACATGATTTTCATACAAGAACCCAAAAGAGAGTGGACGAGTGTCAAAGGCATGGGGCAATAGGATACTTTTTAAGAAACACAAACTTGCAACAAATACGTTCATTTTGAATTCAAGCACAAAATTTTCAAGTATATAATTTAAATGACCGAAAAAATGACACTCTTCTTATAGGGATCGACCCTTCCTCCCTAAAGTTACTTTATTGTCCAATTTCTTTTCAATTTTTCTAAGTTAGGATATCCTTCATACAATCTCTACTCCCAGGTGTTCTAAAAGAGGAATACAAATTGCATCTCCTTCCATGAATCCAAAAAGCAAAGAAATGCCAATTGCCACCTCCTTGCACAAATCCAAAAAGTGAGTTTACTTTTGACACCAAGGAAGTGGGCAAAGACTTGTACTTCTCTTGACCTATGAGAACCCAATAAGCTTCCAACCTTTTTGAAATTATTGCCCACCAATGGTCATAATAAAATACAAACAGCCACAAGCAATCACAATACTAGAAAAACAATTGCACCACACACACCACATTTGGAAACATTGAAAGATAGTAAATGGCTGAAAGACAATGAATGCTTGTTTTAACTTGAGTCTCGCCTTTTATATGCCATGATCTGCTTTACCCAGCTGGCAATGCTTCTATGGAGCACCAAACTGCCTCAGCCATCAGTATTATTTACCTCTTGAATAAAGCCTAACAGGAGAAGAGATGCGCTTTTCAGTAAACAGCACACCCTTAAAGTGGTCGAGTATATTCCACCTGGGTGAATTCTGGTGAAACTTGTGTGATGTTTATCAAGCTAACAAGACAAAGCTAATGGAGAGCTCAAAACCTTGGAAGCTTTTGCAAATTCTATAATTGTTCTATCAGTTTTAGGGAGGTTTAAGAAAAATCAGACTTCGTGGGCAACTCATCAAAGACACACTAATGCAGCTTTGAGTTGGATTTTGTGGGCCTATATACACTCAGATATCATTGATAGACCAATCTTTGCTGAATAATAAACCAAATGAACAGTTGTAGGTAGACGGCCATCTGGACATTCAGCCTGTAATGAGGGATTAATGCTACTTTGAATGCTTGAGAGCTGTCACTAACACGTCCAAATAGGTGCATCAATGGCCCTAACAAAACTGTATCTCTAACTTGAATCCATGCCATTTCTACCATTCAATGAATGCCATGTACGAATTTGTGAAAGTGGCTTCTTGACATTGAGGAAGGGCTGGGAAGAGAATCCTTAGGTTGACACAACCGCTAGCATCTCAGAATAAGTAACATAACGAGCAACCAACAAAAACAGGTAGTAAAAACGAGCCATTGATACCATTGCGGCAGATAAGGATGCATGATTCACCTTCTTGATTTTGAAGAAGATCCTAAGGGTGCTAGCAAGCGTACCAGACATCGTGACTTGAAGAAGATAGTGTAAGAAGAGCAAGAGGAGCATTGATTCGATGGATGGACTCGGGAAGCAGAAAAAGACCGTTGCTTTAAATCCCTCGAATATTTTGACTTCGATGGGCAGCAGCTATGACTGATAGGAGATCGCTTGAAAGATGCCTTTTCAATCTGTTCTTGTTTGTCTGGAAGTTGCCGCGATGTACCTAAGCGCGAGCACAATGGCCGACCACGAGACACGCTTTGAAAAGCGTGCATCCCTGGGACAGAGAAACTAAATGCGAGCCTGCACTTTGGTGCACCAGACACTGTGTATTTGTCCCTGCCATGATGATCAGATGCCTTCCGTCTGGGCCTCGCCTTCGTCTTGTGTTCCTTCGAAGAGGAGGTCGATGATGATGAGGCGAACATTTGATTGCTGCCACACTGAAGGCCATCCTTGTTCGCCTTGGCTTTGAGGTTGCCGCTGATGGAATAGGAAGGATCGACAATGTCTCTGAGAGAGAGGTCGTAAGAGCTCTCTGATAGATCCTCGTAAAGCTTCTGGAGCTGGCGTTTGCTTTCGAGAGGATCTATGGTATCTCGCGAGGAGGGGAAGGAGGTTGAGCCGGGGCGCCAGAGATCACGGGGGAGGGATGGAGGGAGGGAGGCCATGACCGCAGAGGCAGGCGGTGACGGATGGCCGCAGCCTATGTGGAGGCAGAAGTGGAGGGGGGAGCTGGAAGAGTCCAGGAGAGGGCAGGTAGGGGAAGAAGACGCGGAAGAATTAGGGATGCCGAAGGTAGGTACCCTCGTTGATGATGCTATTGTGGTGGTGGTGGTGGTGGATGAAGAAGCATCGTGCTCACGTGGTCCCGATGAGGTTCGAAGATGAAGAGGCGTCGACATGTATGCGCAACGGGACCCTCCGGAATCAACCTTCTTCCAACCTACCTCTGTCTTTCTTCTCTCTCTCCCCCCTCCTCTTCTCCTTCACGCATGCAGCAGTGCCATGCGTCCTTTCGTTTCTTGCAGTGCGTTTTAGCTCCCACGGGGGGACACAGACACAGAGAGAGAGAGAGAGAGAGCGCAACCTCGTCTACGGTCTACGGTGTGATGATGACGGATGATGATGCTAATAGGTAGATAGAGAGTCGAGTGGTGGGTTGCTGAATCGATGATGATGCTGATTTTGATGCCAGGCACTGGACAGTGGAGTGGAGTGTAGCACAGACCTTTTGAGAAAAGGGAACTTTTAGAAAACGAGGAAACGTAGGTGAAACAGGTGGAGCGTGGTCCCCGATATCTCTCTAGAGTCCACATTTTCGAATTTGGCGGCGATTTAAAGCCGTGGCCGCCCCTGCCCCTTGTAGTTAATATTTACTACTCTCATTTTCGAAAGTGCGATTTCACTAAGGTCAATAGTTATTTCCAAAGGCCACTTCGTCTTCTTTCTTAATACTCCAACATGAAAGTGCGATTTCCCTAAGACCATTTCCAAAGGCCAGCTCTTCTTCGTTTGTTTTTAATACTCCAACAAGAAAGTGCCATTTCACTAAAAGCTGAAATGACTACACTCAAGCCTTTGTTCGTTTTTTATACGCTCCTTTTTTTTTTAAAGGAACCTTGAAATATGTATTAAAAGAAAGAAAAGGTTTTTTAGAGTTGTTAGGGTTAGGTGTTTGCTTCACTATAGGGAAGCATCCTGGGCTAACAGAGAGTATATCAACAGCTTCATTACCAAAAAAGGGACTATGTTAATGAGATCCTATTTGAACTCGTTCTTCGTCTCCAATAACAAGTCTGCAACTTCCTTAGCATTAGCTACAAGTTGAAATTCCTCATGCAGCTTGTGGATCCTTCTCAGTGTGCATCAAAAAATCAAATCTATACTGCTTTCTTATTTTGGCTCTTGGTTCGGTCATCTCTCGAACCTCCATTTTTCCCCAAGCCTATTGTTTCTCCTAGGCTTGATTTTGAATTTCTCCCATGCCTAATTTTGAATTTGAATCATTGATTTTAGAACACATGCATGATCTATGATTATTGAGGCCGGTTGAGGTGGCTTTAATGTGTGAGAAGCCCCTCAAACAATTCCACAATCTAGAGGGAAGCCATAAATTTTACCCAAAATAATCTCCTTGCAAGTTATCCTAGTTGGATAATAGGCAAAATTACAACCTGCAAGAAGCAAAAAATATTAGTATTGTGAGGGCAGTTGTAGAATAGGTAGGGAATAGATTCTACCTGTCGTTTGCATCTAGGGCACGGTCCATTACTCAGTCCTACTTAGAGAGCCTTCTCATTAGTCTATAAATCTTTAAGGGTTATCAACCACATTAGACATGATAGGTAGCCACAAATTGCTAAATCTGTAGAACCACTATTAACCCCAACATGAAGAAGCAAAATGAAATAAAAAAGACGCAGGATAAAGGTGGAAAAAAGATAGCCCGAGTGAAGAAAGAATAAGAGAAAAGGCCAAAAGCGCAAGGGCAACCTTAAAAGTCCAAGGCAAATGCAAAAGGGGAAATGCACATTTTAAAATAAAAAGGCGCACCATGAAATCTTGTAAAAGAGCGTCGAGCTCTCACCCGTGCAATTTGTAAATGTAGATGGGCGGTGGAAAGGAAGCTAGGAAGATAGAAGGACAATGGGAAAAAGGGCCTAGGCTACGGCCGGCCATGTAAAAAGGGGAAAAGGGGATGACCGCCCAAAAGGGATTTAGGGTTTTGTATATAAAGTTGAAAATTGAATGAGAAGCTCATTCTTGTGTGTGCCCAAAAGTAGCTCTCCTCTTCTTCTTCTTCTTTTTATTCTTGCTTGCTTGAGCTTGTGCTTGAGAGAGGGAGTGTGAGAGTGTGAGGGAGTGAGTGTGTGAGGGTGAGGGACCGAGGAGGAGAAGCTCTCCATCTTCTCCTCTCTTCTTCTCTTCTCTTCTCTTGCTCGCGGCAATGGAGCTTGGAGCTTGGAGCTTGGAGCTTGGAGCTTGCTTGAAGCTTGCACTTGGATCGTGGAGCTACCGGAGTGCGTGGAAGAGGAGGTAACTCGAACGGCATGGAGGTAAGCTCACTACACCCGTAGATATGGATGGCGCATCGGTTATGTGAGAGGTAGCCATTAGTGCTTGGCTTGGAACGCTTGAAACAATAAGCGGTTTGTGGGTCTTGGTGGTTGAGCGAAAGCTCCCACATTTTGGTTCCGTTGCCGGGACCAACAGATTCAAGCCTTAAGCACTTGCGCGCTTCGAATTGAGCATCGAAGTAAGGGCTTTCCCCGAACCAGTGCTTGAGATAGGTAGAAAGGGAGGGGGTTGAAGATGGTATTCGATCTCCTTGGCAAGTAGGTTTTTCACTTTCTTGAGATTTATGTTATGGAATGAAGTAGTGTAGGTATTTACTTTGTGATTTGGGTACATTAGAGTAGGAAAAAACAAAGAAAAAGAAGCAAATAGTAGGGTTTTCTGTAGCTGTATAATAGGCTGAAACAGGGAAATAGGGGCACAGATCCTTAGAGTGTTGTTTGATTCGAGTACCACAATGATTCTAGGCATGTCTAGCAGTCCCTTGTAGTGTCTTGCACCTATCTGGAAGGCGCTGGACGATTCGGTGTAGTAAACGTCAGCCTAGAGGCATCGCGTGTAACTCGCGGGCCGTCGGTCGTGTAGTCTGACCAGCTCGTCCGAGTCCCAGAATCGGACCCATTCAGAATCAAACCAGTCCATAATCAGACTCGGACAACCGTCCGATTGAACCATCCTGTCCGATCAGACCACTCAAACGTTTGGACCACTCGGACTCGGACCAACCTATCTGATCGAGGAAATCGGACCCACCCCTGTCCGAATCACAGAATTGGACCAGCCAGAATCGGACCAGTCAGAATCGGACCAGTCAAAATCGGACCAGTCCAGAATCGGACCACCCTGTCTGATCCGATTCCCAGAATCAGACCACTAGGCCAATCGGACCAACCCAAAATCGGACGTCCGATTCTGATAATCGGACTCCTGAAAATCGGACATCTGAGGATCAGACAAAAAAACTGTCAAAATCGGACAGGTATCTAGAATACAAATTTTGACACATCTAAACCCCGAGATTGACCCAAAAGGCTATATAGAGCTAAAGGCACATCACAGATCCATCATTGGGCTAAAATTTAGAGCACGTAGTTCAAATTTGGCTATAAACGGTCCTCCAAATTGTGCATGGATTTTACCGTAACGGCCCTGCAGGCCGGGGGGACTGCCCCCCTCCCCTGGACCCCCGCAGAGGGGGCTCTGCCCCCTCTGCACCTCCCTTGAGTAGGTTGGGAAGAAAACGCGTGCCATGACAGGTCCTCCAAAACAGACCCTAGTGTAGTAATGGCTCTACACAAGCATGGATTCTCACTTGCAAAAGAGCAACCAAAAGCCCATACCCGAATAGAGAGAAACAAAGACCTTAAAATGTCAATGGGCCAATCTAGCCCATCAAGGGCAAAAAGGCCACACCATGAGAACACAAAGACATTGTGTTCATACCATGTCTAGTCAGAGCGAAATGCAACATCAGCAAGCTACAAATGCCAAGATGACTAGACATGACACTCTTGACGAGAGATGTACCTTGAGCAACACTGCACAGACAACCCAAGGCATTGGTGGAGAATCCACATCTGGTCATGCAAGTGGGGACTCAAGGGCATCTGTCAAAAGGCTTAAATTTACAAGCCAGGACCCGGAAGAGGAAGACATAGTACCACCGGCTTATCTCAGGGTCAAACTCACCGCAAAAAGAGAGCATACTATTGATGCTCTGATTGATGAAGGAGTAGATTTTAATATCTTGACCTATGAATCATGGACCCTACTAGGCCAACCAGAACTCACACCGACTAGTGCAACTCTTAGCCCTTATGGGGGACACCCACAAGCACTCATAGGGAAGTGCAAAATCCTTGCGACAATTGAAACAGAAAGCTTGCCTATCATATTTCATATTCCTCCAAATAGTGCTAAATATGATAAGGAAACCCTCCTAGGAAGACCCTTTAAAAGGGCGACCAAATGTGAGGCTGACTATGTAGCACAGAGGATACACCTGACACTACCGGGTGTGAGGATAGTCACAACCTTTAGCAAGGGTGACCTCATCAAACCTCAAGGGAAAGGCAAGGAAGGTGCTGATGCAATAGTCAAGCCTACTAATGAGAGCAAGGACTTGTTGGAAAATTTGATACAAGTACAGGTCAAACAATGAGAACCAGTGAGTGAGGCCAGGCCTAAAAAAGAAGGTCAAGAGACAATGCCAAGGACGGGCTTTGGACTTACAAATATCGTAGAAGACCCCAAAAGAAGCCCAAGCCTTATAGACACAGGCATCGATGGAGAGTCAATGCAACGCCGCGATGGATATCCAAAGCGTTGCTACGTGCTCAAGGGTATTATGCAGGTAACCGATGGATTTGGATACCAAAACCCCCTGTTAAACCTCCTTGGTCGACTGAAGGCCAGATCATATCAAGAGCAAGGAAGCGTAGGAGGAGATCTAAACGAAAAACCAAGGCTCAAGTCAAAAACAGTGGAGTGATCGAGCCCCTCATGGTCGAAATCAAGAAATCCAACGAGACCAATTGGAGGATAGATCCTCAGCCTAGTGTGCTTGACAAGCAGACATCAGGTGTAATCGTTGAGGATATGCAAAAGTCACTAGTGCCCAAGGAGCCTTTGGTTCCCCAAGAGGATAGCAGGCATCATAGGCACAACATTGCTCATGGCAAGGGTAAATGCTCAATAGAGCAAATAGCAAAATCATCTAACAGCCACGAGCAAATCATTCAGCCAGTGCCAAGTCCACCCAAGAGTCCTAGATCTTCTACATCCTCCTTTTCCAAACGGACACAGGAAGCACAACAACAGTCGTTAATGGCAGCTGCTCATTCCTAATCTCTATCTCCATCAAGGCTTCTAAATATCCAAGAGGGGGGGCATGACACTAGCCGTAGCTCTATCTCCATCGAGGCTTCTAAATATCCAAGAGGGGGGGCATGACACTAGCCGTAGCTCTCGGCCCAAGGATATGCCTATGCAACCCAATGTGACTAGATCAACTCATGCTCGACCTACACAGATGAATGCTCAAAGGGCAACAGAGGATGCGGCCACTTCCGATCACCCTAGGGACCTGACACCGCAACCCACCAAGGGTAGCCAGCCCACTAAACTAGCTGCTACTACTTCCAATCAGGGATCACAGCAGTCATAGCCCTTGGCCGTGACAATGCCCCGTGTGGAACGTGTCCTTAGTAGTTTACCTGTGGAGGAGGTGTCGCAACCAACTTCCTTGACAACTCTAGCACTTTCAAAGGGCCTAAAGCCTAGGCTGGAGGAGTTAAACTCAAGGAAGTTGGCTAAAGAGCTAGACTCTCTGAAAAGGGAGGTAGTTGTGCTCTCACAACCTAGCGAAGCTATTTAGCAGGCCACTGTCATGTCCCATAAGGACACACTAGATAAAGAGAGTGTTGAGGCCCAACCAAGCACATCAACGGTTGACCTAGTCCAGGGTCCTGAGTCGTTGAGAGATGCACCTTCACTGACCAAGAAAAAGAGGAGAAAACATCGAAAACAACAGCAGCTATAGGTGGTTGTGGACCCCAAGAACGTTGAGACCAAGAGCGCTGGAGAGTTGGGGAATAAAGCATCAAGTCCATCCACCAGTGAATCCATTGATGTCTCTCCTAATAGTGATGAAACCTCAGACACATCCATGTGCTCTGAAAAATCATAGCAGCTATTGCCATCAATAGTTGCTTTCAACACTCAATCCACCAACAATAGAACTTACATCGACCAATCAAGAGTGGATACAACACTGTCACGACGGGATGACGAATTCACACCAGTCACACCCAAGGAGAACCATGACGCAATAACGAATCCTCAAGAGAAACATGGAAAACCCAAGAGCATGAGCAATCCTAGCGTTGACCAATCTTGCTCATATAGGCCTGAACCCCCAGCTATGCTAAAGCCTAGACAAACTCCTAGAACCTTGCATGAGATGGCAACCGAGCAAGCCCTTGTTGAACATAGAAGTATCGTAGAGTGCTTAACTGAGCTGGATGCTAAGCTCAAGGTTTTCACACGAGTCTATGTCCTTGCGGACATGGGCACAATCCCCAAGGAGCAGCTTGGAGATTATTTGCCCTTTCCTCTATCCTGGGAAGAGCATGAACATCTTAACGAGAACTATAATAAGCTCTTACATGAATGCATGAGACTCATCTCTGACGAGGAGGCTGACGAATTGCACTTAACCGTCACGTTCAATGAAGTGCTCTGTCGACCGAATCTCATAGACATAGAGCAACTAAAGTGACTGTTAGCAGGCCAGAGTCAATTTGAGCAGTGTTGGTGTGAAAACCGCGTTGCAATGGCTGAACTAGGAGCTTAGATCATGACAGTATCTGAGGAGCGATTGGCCAAATGGCGGTCTCAAAGAGACCCAACCTACGTGGCACCAACTTCCCTTCGAGTGCTAACTGGCATTCGGGGTACGGACTTAGCTGCAACTAGCCTAGAGAGCCCTTTGATTGATAAGGTTCTCATAGAGGAGGAGTTGCACATTGCCAGTAGACTCAGACAAGGTTCCATGCTGCTCGATGTGGCAAAATATCTATTGATACTAAGTAAGCTGCCACGAGTGCTGGATGCGTGTGCCACGCTCCAGTACAACCCTAAGTTCTACAATTGGTTCTTATCCTCGTGAAGTGACATGGATTCATAAATATGTATATAAATAAATACTGATTTTTGTGTCACCATGAATAAACAATATCAACACACACAAGCAATAATAGTCAAGCGCAGGGAGAAGAGTGGGGTCTGGCAGGCTAAGCTTCTCAAATCCTCCTATCACACATTTAAAAGTCGTGTGACCATCCCCACCTCCAAGTGAAGGGCATGCAACCCACATTACCGCCATAGGAAGCCTTGACCAACAACTTTGATGGTATAGACAGGGTATAGTCCCTTCCTATATACCTTCTTCCATTTCCGGTCTATCCTTCCAAGGAGGAGCCCTGCCTAAATCCATGACCGCCAGCCGAGGTAACTCGGCATGAACCAAGATCTGCTAATGGCAGGAGGCTAAATATACATCACGGGGGCCATCCCTCTACAACAAGCACTGCATGCCCCACCCCTCCCCTTCTCGTCCTATGCGCTTGATAAGCTGCACTATAATCCCTTACACATGAATGGTCTTATCGTGTGACAAATACTAATCCTTGATTCGCATCTTACAGGCCCCCCGCAAGGAAAACATGAGGAACCAAGGGCAGCTAGCTTGCAAGGATGCTCTCCGACGGGAACATGCAGCACACGCCCCTCCGCCGGTGCGCTACGTGCCCACTCTTAAAAGGTACGCCAAGAAACGCGGCCCCAAGCGACACCGCCCCGGATGAAGGCTGAAGAATCCACGGGCCAAGGGAGCGGACGCTTGAGGAGGTGCACACAATGTGGCAACACCAATGGCACAAACCCCCAATGTACGCTCGGGCACCAGATGCTCAAGGGCAGAAAGGGCAGCTCGGGATAGGGTAGAATTTAATAAATTGTTTAAAGACATTCTAGAAACGGTAGCGGCCCGGGACTACACCATTCATGTCCCGACCGACATGTTCCCTGCCCAGCCTCACGGGAGCCCCGGACTAGCACCGCTCCGGTCACCTAGCCAACCAGACTCACCCCGCCTCGTACCTATCGACTAAATCCCTATGATGTATAAGTACCTCGGCAAGTTAGCATGCCAGAACATTTTGTTTTTTGATGAGTAAAGGGGCAAGATCCCTACTTGTACACATTCCCGTTACTTCTCATTAATGTATGCGACCTTAACAAGCAATGAAATAGGCATACCAATAGAGATCATAGAATTCTGAAAAATTATGTCTTATCATGATTGCATTTGTTCGATGCACTTAATACAAGCGAGCATATATTCTCACGAAGTGACAAGTGGATGCAGGATAATACAGGTCCTTGTGCGAAAGTGTTCAATGCCCGATCACCGCAAGACCATTGGCCCCACAAAGAGCCGCGACAAAGCCACGCAGCCGAAAGCAAAAATCACCCTTATCGACCACCCACATTGCATGGCCCAATGCACATTCATGGGCCACACTCCCTTTCTGGGTCAAGCTCTATAGTTGGCTCACGATAGTCGTTACCTCAATTGTACCAACATCGCATGTGTCACAAGGAGGTTTGCAATATCTCAAGTGTATCTCCCCATCTCAACAATTGCTTCTCTAACAACAAGGCTAGGGCACAATCATCACTGTAATATCCATTTTCTAAGCCTTCGAAGCTTGACATTTTCCAACCCATTGAAAGGCTGATAGCCTCAACATATTGTAATGGTTGTACTCAGGCAAGTCCAAAAAAAAAAAAAAAAGAGAATAGAACGAAAGAAAGAAAGAAAAAAGCACAAGAAAAAGAAACAAAAAGAAAGAAAGAAAGAAAGGGAAAAAAAAAGAAAAAAAGAAACGAACGAAAAGATAAAAAGTACCCACGATCATAGCACAGCATCTAGGGGTCCTCAAATTAGGTACGTCCAGTGACCTTGGTCGACTGGCTCCATCCCTAGTCCCCTAGCCCTTTAGCATCACCCACAATTGTTCAGGGCACATCAAGGGCATGACATACCTAGGGAGCTTGTCTTGCCTATGGTTAGACCTATCACCTTGACCCACTTGCACAATTCTCTCTTGCACTCTGCCTTAGTACCATTGCAATCAGTGGTGGTAAGCACCACACAATTGGCCATGAAAAGTACATAGTCCTCATCAAGCAAGTCCAATAGCTTCCAGCTACCAAAAGTGCGGTGTCCTTGTATTCAATTATGCTCTGTCGTGCAATCACAATGCAAAGGATGTCTCATATACCTTCACGTGTACTTCTTCTCAACATGGACAACTTCGCTTCATCCACACATTGTTACGAGAAACTAGCCCACGGTCTTCTAACTACGTAATATCTAAGTATGTACAAGCCATGAAAAGTACATAGTCCTCAAGTGCAGGACAATACTCTCAGCTTGCTTAGAGTTCGACCTGTCTCCCAAACTAATCAAATATGTCTTGTGCACGATAAGAAGACTAGCACTACCCCTTAGGGAGAGACCACACGAGAGGTTTTCAAATCGCAGGTATTGAACCCTCCAACGAAATTTCAATCGCTCTTTAGTGACACCCAACTCTGAATGCTTATCCCTTATCATCCGACAAGCCCGCAAAGAATCGTCATGTGTAGAATCCCCAACAAACCTACACTTGTGCTGGCCATCAATGCAATCCCCAACACAGAACAGCCCTACCAACAACTCCAACAACCCTTCCACCAACCACCTTGGCCACCAACAGGCCCCCACGACCTTCTTTCACACCACCACCAACACTCCTCCACAGGCGTCCTTGTCACCCACGTCTTCGGTGCATGCTACAGTCTGCTACCTACGACGGTGAGTGCCATGGGACTGGCACTCGTTTAGGAGGGGGATAATGTTAACCCCAACAGGAAGAAGCAAAATGAAATAAAAAAGATGCAGGGTAAAGGTGGAAAAAAGGTAGCCCGAGTGAAGAAAGAATAGGAGAAAAGGCCAAAAGCGCAAGGGCAACATTAAAAGTCCAAGGCAAATGCAAAAGGGGAAAGGCGCATTTTAAAATAAAAAGGCGCACCCTGAAATCTTGTAAAAGAGCACCGGGCTCTCACCCGTGCAATTTGTAAATGTAGATGGGTGGTGGAAAGGAAGCTAGGAAGATAGAAGGACAATGGGAAAAAGGGCCTAGGCTACGGCCGGCCATGTAAAAAGGGGATGACCGCCCAAAAGGGATTTAGGGTTTTGTATATAAAGTTGAAAAGTGAATGAGAAGCTCATTCTTGTGTGTGGCCAAAAGTAGCTCTCCTCTTCTTGTTGTTGTTGTTGTTCTTGCTTGCTTGAGCTTGTGTTTGAGAGAGGGAGTGTGAGAGTGTGAGGGAGTGAGTGTGTGAGGGTGAGGGACCGAGGAGGAGAAGCTCTCCATCTTCTCCTCTCTTCTTCTCTTCTCTTCTCTTCTCTTTTCTTGCTCACGACAATGGAGCTTGGAGCGGGAGGATCGAGCGTGCTTGAAGCTTGCACTTGGATTGTGGAGCTACCGGAGTGCGCGGGAGAGGAGGTAACTTGAACGGCACGGAGGTAAGCTCACTACACCCGTAGATATGGATGGCACGTTGGTTATGTGAGAGGTAGCTATTAGTGCTTGGCTTGGAACGCTTGAAACAATAAGTGGTCCGTGGGTCTTGGCAGTTGAGCGAAAGCTCCCACAACCACTGTCCATTACTCAGTCCTGTTTAGAGAGCCTTCTTAGTCTATAAACCGTTAAGGGTTATCAACCACATTAGACATGATATTTTAGGTTGAATCACATGTAGCCACAAATTCCTAAATCTGTAGAACCATTGTTGAGGGCTCCAGATGATGTGCCACCTAGCATTTAGCTTGAAGCAAAGTTATTTGGTATCTCCTTGCAAGTCAAGGAGTGATAAGAGAGGTTTATCTCCTATAAGGCTCATCCCTCTATAATTGAAGGGGAAGTTGAGATTGATAATTGCAAAGAGGTGAGGGCCCCATAGGCTGGTCCTACTTCTTATTAGCTCTACATTTCTTGTTTGACGTTGAATTTAAATTGTAGTTGTTCTACTATCAACCATGTCTTAGTGTTTTGATCACATAGGTCACTCCATACTTTGATGCATTTCCTATAGAGTTTGTATGCTTTTTTTAGCTCTAGCTTTGAGATGGAGTTATGAAAGAAGCTTAACCATACAGAGTCTGCTGAGGCTTGTGGTAAGGTTAAGTTAGGGCATGGTGATGGCACAAGATGTTTCTTGTATTTGAACCATGCTTCCCAAATGCATTTTACTATTCTAGAGCATTTATTTGTTTTAATTCCAGGCTAGGCTAAGAATAACGAGGAGAAGGGTAAAGTTCTTCCATGTGGGACACCCTATTATCTAAAAGTGTTTGATAGAAGCATGGAAAAGAGTTATCCAGTCTTCTTTTTCTTCTCTATTTACACTCCTAGCAACCCACTTGGCCGCAAGTTTGTTCACCAATGCTTGAAGGTTTGGTAGTCCTAAACCACCTAGTTTTTTGGGTGTGGTGCAGATAACCAAAAGAGACGTTGGGCACCTTGAACTTATCTACATCCCCACTCTAGAGGAAGTTCTTCCCCAATCATTCTAACTGCTTCGTGACTAATGTAGATGGATGCTAGAATGCTAAAATTTAGATGGTAGTGTGAATGAGGCTATGTTTGAGGACTAGACATCTACCAACCATATTCAATTGCATCCCTTTCCGTTTTTCAAATTTACCCCTTACTCTCTCAAGTACCAAATCCCATCTTTGTTTCATAGAGATACTAAATCCCATTTGTATTCCAGGCAACCTGAATACCTTCCCAACTTCAATCTCCTTACACATTACTTCTAACAACCATCTTGGGGGGGAGCTAATCAAAGTTTTAATCCCTATTTTAGGAAGGTTTATGATAGAGCCTAATGTTTTACAAAATAACTTCAAGCAATTCTAAAAAGCAACCAATGAGACTAAGTCATTGGTGACAACCTCCACACTTAGAGTAGTGGAAAGATCATGAATTCCTTGAATTCTTTAAAGAATTTATTAGGGAGGCCATCAAGGCATGGACTCTTTCCTTTAGCCAAGGCATCTATGGTGTTTGCAATTTCTCTAGTAATGAGGCCCCCTTCAAGGATGTTTGCTAGGGTTGGAGGGACTACCTTCTACCTTACTCCAGCAATTGTGGCTTTTGCATTGGTTTCTTTAGTTTTGTTGACTCTAGGAGCACTGAAGACTTTGGAGAAAAACTCCCTAGCTATTACAAGGTTTCCGACAGTCCTCGGCTTTGGATCTATGTTCTCTTGTAAGGAGGGTAATTGTGTCTTTGTCTTTTTTTTTTACTGTCTAGAATTTAGAGGTGAATAATGACTCCAGGTCATTAACAATTCTTTTTGGCAATACATGCATGCAACCTAAAAATCTTCTTGATGAACAACCTTGCAATGTTGAATGCTTTAAAGGTAGTCTTTATAGGAATGATGTGAGCGACCTTCATCAACTTATTAATAATTGCTAGAATTGAGTCATATCCACCTTGCACTGCTAGAAGGCCTCTACAAAATCCATATTGATGAACTCCTACTTCATTTGGGGGATGCCAAGAGGATGCAGCTCTCTAGAGAGGTTGATTCTTTTGGCCTTTGGTTGTAGACAACTCAAGCATTGAGTTACATACCTCAACATATAAACTTTCATTCCTAGCTAGTGATAACTTTTCCTCATAGTGTTTATAGTCTTTACATAGCTAGGATGTCTAGCTATCAAATTATCATGGGCCTCCCACAGAATCTACTTCTTGATATCCCAACTATTGGGCATGCACAACTTATTCTGATAGTATAGAAGCTCGCCCATAATGTGACAATTCTTGAATTTGACCTTTGCATTTTTGCTATCTTTCCCAAATTGGATGGACCTTTTTAGCTCAAGATAATGGCGGCCCTTAGGAATTTTAGTAGCTATAGCCTCTAAAATGGGATTGTTAGGCATGAAAATTAAACTTCTAATAAATCCTCTATCGGCTCGATTTTTCCATCAGTAAGAAATTTAGGAATGATCTCCTACTTAGGACATGAGCTACCACATTCTCCTTGCCAAGTCAAAACTTTATTTCAAAGTTTAACCCTTGAAGGACCTCAATCCATCTCTTCTATCTCATGTTGGGATTAGTAAAATCCACTTGAGACTTTTGTGGTTTGTTAGAAGAGTGAATCATCTCCCAAGCAAATAACTATGCCATAATTTTAGGGCATAAATGATAGCTAAAAGTTCAAGGTCATGTGTAGCACAGTTCTTCTTGTAAGGCTTAAGCTTGGGAGAAGAATATGCCATTGAATGCCCTTCTTGAGTAAGAACACATCCTAAAGCCATGATATTGACATCTGCAATGACCTCAAACTCCTTTGTAAAATTTGGTAGCTTCAGGATGGGGATGGTAGTGAGACATTGCTTTAGCTTATCAAATCTCTCTTGCTCTCATGATATATGTGTGATTTTTGCTTGTTTTTTAAGCAATTCAATAAGGGTGTTGCTATCAAGGAGTAATCTTTGATGAAAGTCATGTACCACCCTATGAGACCTAGAAATCCTCGAATTTCTCTAACACTCTAGAGTGGTGGCCACTCTTAGACATCCTTGACTTTAGTGGGGCCATTGATATGCCTTCATTTGAGATAATGAATCCTAGGTATTCAATCATCCTCTTGAAGAATGCACACTTTTTTGGCAAAATGCTTAATTTGATAAATAATTTCCAAGATAATCCACAGATGGCCAGGATGATCTTCCTTTGTCTTGGAATAGGTGATAACTCCATTAAAAAATGTGACGACAAATTCATCTAAGTATGGTTGGAAAATATATTGGACTATCTTGTTAAAAGTAGAAGGAGCATTGGTTAGCCCAAAAGACATTCGAGTAAATTTGTAATAGCCACACTTGGTGGTGAAAGCTGTCTTTGGTATGTCAACATTCTTTAGTTAGATTTGATAATATCCAGACCTTAGATCGATCTTAGAAAGTATCACTATCCCTTGTAATCAATCCAACAGTTTATTGATTTGGGGAATGGGGTATTTATTCTTAATGGTGATTTGATTCAATCCCATGTAATCGATATGCAGTCCAAGGGTCACATCCTTCTTCTTTTGGAATAAAACAAGAGCACCCCAAGGAGAAATGATGGGATGAGTAAACCCTTGGTCAAATAGTTGCTTTAAGTGCTCCTTCAATTCGATTGCCTCGGGAATGGACATTTTGTAAGGCCTTCTTGCTATTGGTTTGGCTTCTAGGGACTAGCTTGATTTCATAATCCACACCCCTTTTAGGAGGTAACTTTGTTAGCTCCTCGAAAAAGACATAAGTGAACTCACTTAACCATGAAGGCTTGTCTTCATCCTTGGTATCCTCAACCTTATTGAGTTTGACTAGGTAAACATGAAGTCCTTTCCTTAATCCTTCTAGGATCAAACTAGCTTTGACTAACTAAATCTCAGGCTTGCTTACTTTCCCTTGTGATTGGACTATTTTTTTAATAGATTTTTAAATGTGATCCAACCTTCCCCATAGTGTACTTTTTCTTGATTGCGTGCTAACTATCCATTCCTAATAGGCAGTCATAAATTCGTAAAGGTATGACTTAAAACTTTGCTATTGTGGTCTCCTTCCCTAATTTAAATTGGACGCTGCTAATGGATTGAGTTAACATTGTTTCCCTCTCAGTTCTACAATGAGTTTCCTAGAGGGTATCATATTTAAGTTTAGCCTTTTTGCACATTTAAGGAAAATAAATGAGTGTCTACCTCCATAATTGATCAAGATTTAGAAAGAAGTACCTTGATGTTTAGCTAGAATTTGGACAGAAAACTGCCACCCAATGCCCTAGTTTTTTATTAAAGCATGAATGGATTCTCTTTTGACTTCTTTGTAGAGATGGATCCATCCCATCACTTGCAATAATATAGACATGCGATGGAGCTCCATGCCTTGCTTCTTGCTGCTTCTTGTCCAGCTCCATACCTTTTCTTGCATCCACATCCTCGATTATTGAAGTTTCCTTCCCTAGGAGGATTACGAGGAGTGTTAGCACAAACATTCATTCCCCTATTGCGGCTTTGAGTGTGGAGGTGGCCTGGTTGGTTGCATTTAAAGCAATGCGGCTCATTATTCCAATTCCTATTGTTGTTGTTGCAATCCTAGGGAGTATAGGCAAGATTAACGTGGCCTCAATTAAAGTTTCTTGCTATAGTTTACTTGAGCTCTTTTGGCATAAGAAAACTTGTTGAACTTGTTGTATTACCTTGGAAGAGTAGCAACTAGCGATCATGCTCTCATCAAAGTGATTTCTAGGTCAGTGGGCATCATTGCTTTCAACTTACCATTGAGAGGTGGGTTTAGGCCTTGAGAGAAATGTGCCACCTATTGGCTCATGGACATGTGAGGCACATACTTCTATAGAGTAGTAAAGTGAGAATAATATCCTTGAAGAGCCAGTCATTGCTACTTGAGGCTAGATAACTCATTCATTTTGAGATTTTGATAGAGGCAAGAGAGACATATCAACTTTATACAGCCACCTTGATTTAGCTCTTTTTCAAAATAGACTTAAAGATAGTCTTATCATGATGCTATTGTTTCCACCAAAGCCATGCTTCTCTTGTAAGCCTCAATCGTGTGATTGTTGGCTGGGTTTAATGGACTAGTTCCAGCAGTGCAAAAGTAAACCTCTGTCTGCTCAAGCCACGTTTCGACACTTGTTTCCACCTTTTTTTTCTTTTCCCTCAACTTGGGTGGTTTGACTTGTTTGAGTAGAAATTTCCTCTCTTTCTCATCTAACAGGTCAGTGATATAGCTAGAATAACCACGTTGAGGGTGTTTTAATCAAAGGAACGTGAAAACATGTTGATACATCTTACCTCAATACATTTATACTCATCATTAGTAATGCATCTAAATAACTTAGCTATTTGCAAGATTGTAATGTCAGAAATTGCTTCATAAGCAAGAGCTTCATTATATGTATCCACTTTTTATCTATTTCAACCTAAGACCCTATTACAATAAATTGTTCAAAAGAAAAAAGAGAGTTGTATATTCACGTAATAATACACCATAGGATGTACAAGAATAGTTAATATTAGCTTCAAAAGAGACTTTATATGTCCTTAAGAAGTGGTGATATATAAGCTAGATATGCATACTTAACCATGAAAATCTTGTATGGAGATTATAAAATTAGTAGGGGTTAACCCTCAAACAAACAAGGTGGAAAATCTGAAAAATCTAAAGCAGAAGACAAGGCCAAGGAAAAAGTAAAAAGGAAGATGAAGGTGCACCAAGAAAAATATGGAAACATAAGAAATGCAAAAAAGTCCTAAATCAAGGAGAAAGGCGCACAAGAAAAAGCGCAAGTCAATACTTTTGTAAAAGAGCACAAGGAGCACCATGATTTATTTTAAGAGCGTCGGGTTCTCACCTGACCCGTGCAAGTTGTAGAGGTAGATGGACGGTAGGAAGGAAGCTAGGAAGATAGGAGGACAATGGGAAAAAGAGCCTACGCCAATGCTAGCCATGTAAAAAAGGGGATAAGGGGATGATTGCCTAGAAGGGATTTAGGGTTTTGTATATAAAGTTGAAAAGTGAATGAAGCTCATTCTTGTGTGTGGCCAAAAGTAGATCTCCTCTTCTTCTTGTTCTTGTTCTTGTTCTTGCTTGCTTGGCTTGTGCTTGAGAGAGGGGGTGTGAGAGTGTGAGGGAGTGAGGGAGCGAGTGTGTGAGGGTGAGGGATTGTGGTGGAGAAGCTCTCTATCTTCTTCTCTCTTCTTCACTTCTGTTCTCTTGCTCGCGGTAATGGAGCTTGGAGCATGGAGCTTGAGGATCGAGCTTGCTTGAAGCTTACACTTGGATCATGGAGCTATTGGAGTGCTCAGGAGAGGAGGCAACTCTATCG
Organism: Lygodium microphyllum; assembly: GCF_053477565.2. Taxonomy (NCBI): domain Eukaryota; kingdom Viridiplantae; phylum Streptophyta; class Polypodiopsida; order Schizaeales; family Lygodiaceae; genus Lygodium; species Lygodium microphyllum. Next base: position 8,358,566 of record NC_141148.1, on the reverse strand, counting down.
AGCATGGAGGTAAGCTCACTACACTACTAGAGATAGATAGCGCGTCAGCTATGTGAGAGGTAGCCATTAGTAATTGAAAGGCTTGAAACAATAAGCAGTCTGTGGGTCTTGGTGGTTTGCCTCTACATCTTGGTTTCATTGCTGGGACTAACGGATTCAAGCCTTGAGTGGTTGCATGCTCTAAATCGAGCATTGAAGTAGGGTTTTCCCCGAACTGGTGCTTGAGGTATATAGGTAGGAAGCGAGGGAGTTTGAAGAGGTATTCAATCTCCTTAGCAAGTAGGTTTTTGGTTTTTTGGATTTGGAAAAGCAGTTTGGAGTAGTGTAGGTGCTTTCTTTGTGATTTGGATGCATTAGGGTAGGAAAAAAACACAGAAAAAAAGGCATTAGGGTTTTTGTTGTCATAACAGGGAAAGAAGGTTTGATTTGTTTGTCGATTTGTATTTTGAGTTTATTTGCTATTCTAGGTATACACAATCCTTCATTAGGGTCTATTCTTACATTCTGGAAGTTTGTGCAACCCCTCATAACCAAAATCGTTAGAATTGCGAGTGATTTTTGTCATCCTTGGAAACTCATCCACCACAGGAATCGGACATTGTTTAGCAGAGTCTAATTCCTAGAATTGACTAGAACGGTCCGATTCCTTAGGATCGGATGGCGGTTCGATTTTCAAACTCGGACCAACCCATCCTATCTGATCGGACATACCCTATTCGATTTCAAAAATCAGACATCTCATAATTGCACCATCCAAAATCGGACACTCTAAATTGACACTTGTCAAATTGGACGTTCGATTCCTAGAATCAGACTCCAAGAATCGAACCTCTGAGAATCGGATAGAAAACTGTCAAAATCAGACATGTGAATAGAATATAGATTTGACACATCTAAGCCCTGAAACTAACCCAAAGACTATATAGAGTGAAAAGCACATCATAAATCTATCACTCAGTTGAAATGTAGAGCAAGTAGTACAAAACTTGGCTATGAACATGGTCCTTCAACTTGCGCATGGTGTTTAGCATAACAGCCCTACAGGTTGAGGGGGACTGCCCCCCCTAGACCTTTCGTAGAGGGGGCCTCCGCACCTCCCCCAAGTAGGCTAGAGAGAAAACGTGTGCTATGATAGGCTCTCCAAATTAGATCCTAGTGTAGTAATGGCTCTACACAAGCATAGATTCTCACTTACAAAATAACAACTAAAAGCCCATATCTAAACAAAGACAAACAGAGACCTTAGAACCTCAATGGGCCAATCTAGCCAACAAGGGCAAAAAGGCCACACCAGAAAAACATGTATATGTTGCATTCGAGCTACATCTAGTCAAAATGCAATGCAACAACATCAAGCTACAATTGCGAGGATGACTAGGCATGATAGTCTTGATGATAGATGCACCTTGAACGGCACTACACAGATGACCCAAGACATCAATAGAGAATCCACATCTGTGCAATTGGGGACTCAAAGGCATGTATCAAAAGGCTTGAATTTATAAGCCAAGACTTGAAAGATAAAGACATGGTACCATTGCTTATCTTAAGATCAAACTCATATCAAAAGACTTGAATTTATAAGCCAAGACCCGGAAGATGAAGACATGGTACCGCCTGCTTATCTTAGGGTCAAACTCACTGCAAAAAGAGAGCATAGTGTTGATGCTTTCATCGATAAAGGAGCTAATTTTAATATCTTGACCTGTGAAGCATGGACCCTACTAGGCCAAAACAGAGCTCACACCAACTAATGCAACTCTTAATCCTTACGGAGGAGGACCCCACAAGCCCTTATATGGAAGTGCAGAATCCTCGAGTACTGATTGCCATTCGAGGTATGGACTTAGCCGAAACTAGCCAAGAAAACTCTCTGATTGATAAAATTCTCACTGAGGAAGAGCTACATGCTGCAAGTAGACTCGGACAAGGTACCATGTTACTCAATGTTGCAAAATATGTATTGTTATTGAGTAGGCTGCAACGATTCCTAGATGCGTGTGCCACACTTTAGTACAATCCTGAGTTCTACAATTGGTTTTTATCCTTAAAAAGCGACATGGATTCATAAACATGTACATAAATAAATAATGAGTTTTGTGATTGTGTATAAATAATACCAAAAAAGAAAAGCCAGCACACACACAAGCAATGATAATCGAGTGCATGTGATATGCATCGAAGTCAACACCATGGGATTCAGATAAGTGATGTCTCTTTGAGCTACACCTGTTCATTATGGTTGAAGCATATGACTTGCATGTACTCTCACAAGTTGCCAAGTGAATGTAGGATAACACAGGTCTCTTTACGAAAGTATTCAATATCCAAGTCACCACAAGACCACTAACCCCACAAAAAAGCATTATGGAGAAAGCAACATAAATGCTAAGAACAAAGAGCCCTGATGGAAGCCCCGCTACTAGAAGAGAAAGTCACCCCTACAAAAAGCATAATTGCATTTGAGCATGGCCCAAAGTCTTGCTGTTGGAAGAGAAAGTCACCCCTACAAAAAGCACACATTGCATTTGAGCATGGCCCAAAGCCTAGTCATTGGCTACTGTCTCTTTTTTGGCCAGACTCTACATCTAGGGCAAGATTAAGTGGCAAGCTCCTATTCACAGTGGAAGAGCAAGTAAAGTATGGCTTAAAGGTGGAAACAAGGGGTTTCAACTAGTTTATATTCAAGCTTACCCTAAACCTAAAAGATGCCATCATGGAGGAGCCAGCTATAAAACAACTCTTGGACTAGTGCAGTCTACAGAAGTATGTAGAGAAGGTCGCGCAGGCTATCGATTACAAGTGCACAAAATTTTCGAAGAGCTTCGATGTTGAAAGAAACTATGGCATGGTGACAATAAGAATAGGAGAAGAAGCTTGTCAAGTAGAGGTGGAGTTGAGCCCTGCAATGGTGGAGAAGGCCCTGGGTTTATTAACTAGCAGCATGACTAAGAAATGCCCAAGGAGGGATGTGTATAATATGCTGGGGGCGAGCCCTCACCAATCCAAGAAAAAGAGGGATACAAAGTCCACAAGGAACAATAGGACAACATGGAAAAAGTTACTAATAAAAAGGAGAATGACCAACCATCTCAACAACAAGAGAGCAAGAGGACCGTGAGCAGTAATGCTCAAAAGTTGTTAAGTCAAGCGGAAATGAAAGATCACACTCTCAAAATCCCCATAAAGAAGAACTCAATCCACCTCCAAAGAAAATAGAGAGTAGCAAAGGGTGGAGAGGAATCGAAAAGATTAGAAGAAGAGTGCAAGCAAACGCAAGAAGAGGAGGAAGAACGACTAAGGCAAAAAATGGAGATTCAAGGAGATTACTCTAATGAAGATGGAATCAAAGAATTAGCCTACAAGTTGGCACATCGTTGCAACATGGACTCCATGCCATGAAACCTAAGCCTAACACTCGCTTAGGAGTAGAGGAGCAATGTGTTCCCCTAATCTCAACTGACTGAACCTCATAAGAACTCTCCTTGCTAGGGCCTTGGGGAGCCAAAATAGCAAATGCAACACCAAAAAAGCAAATGCAACCGCCTCAACATGAGCCATTGGAGGTGGTCCACGAAGAAGGGCGCGACTCTAAATAGGATCAACAAAAGAAAGAACAAGTGTATGAACCAAGCCCCCTCCGTGGCCACAACAAGTACAGTCAAAAGAAAAAAGGGCTCCATGCCAAGCCATGCATTCCTTGGTAAACCTCTTAGGCCCCCTCGGAATGTAACTATTGTAGAGCATTGGATGATGTCTAGCGTGCCCCCTCCCAATGCATCTAAAAAAAAAGAGAAAAAAAGAAAAATAAAAAGAAAAAAGAAAAGAAAAAGAGCAAACAAACAAAGACTCACACAAAGAAAATAGAAAGAAACAATGAGCTTTTCCATATATATGCAGAGTGCCACAAACACTGCACCTAGGGGTCCTTAGGTTAGGCATGTCTGGTGGCCTTGGTTAGCTAGCTCTATGCCTAACCCCCTAGCCCTTCATGTCCCCCCACTTCACACTTAGGGCACATTAAGGGCAAGACACACCTAGGGTGCCTATGGTTAGATTTGTCTCCCTAAGTGACACCCACAGCACCTCCCCTGTATACAAACTAGGTCCTCAAGTGTGGGGCAACACCACAGGCTTCCCTAAGGTTCGACCCAACTCCCAGTTTTACTAGCATGGACACCATGCAACACTGCACAATGAGGTAGATGCACCCCTAGATAGTGCACTTCCTTTTTCTTTTTTTAGGTACACTCAACAATGGCAATCAACCACCATCGACATTGAAGGCCCCCACTACCCAATCAAATCTAATCTTGGCCTTCGCAATCTAATGCGTCAATGAGCACAATTATGCTACATCACGTTGTCAAAAGCACAATTAATGTCTCAAGAAGCCTTCGAGTGCACTTCTCCTCAACATTGACAATTTTTTCCACCCAGTTGAACCCCCGCTTCATCCACACATTGCTACGAGGAACATGATCAGTAGTCTTCTAACTATGTAATATCTAAGTATGCATGTGCACTCACATAATATACGTACCACAATCTATACATAGTTTGGGTCCTCAAGTGCAAGACATTACTCTCACGCCAGAGTTCGACCTGTCTCCCAAACTAATCAAACTACGTCTTGTGCATGATAAGAAGACTAGCGCTACCCCCAGGGAGAGACTATATATGAGAGGTTTTTCAATTGTAGATATCAAAGACTCCAATGAAAGTACTGTCACCTCTTCATCAACACTCAACTTTGAACTCTTGTCCTTTATCATCATGCAAGCCCACCAAAGAATTGTCATGCATAGAATCCTTAAAAACCAACACTTGTGCCAGCCATGGGCAACTCCCAATAAAGAACAACCCTATCACCAACTCCAACAACCCTATCACTAGCCAACCAGGACAATGACGTGCTCCCAATGACTTTCATCCACACCACCACCAAAACTCCTCCAAGGCAAACCATAGCAGTCCCTTCCACCCACGTCTTCTTCGGTGCATGGCACTGCCTACTACCTACGACGGTGAGTGCCATGGGACTGGCACTTGTCTAGGAGGGGGGTAATGTTAACCCTCAGACAGACAAGGTGGAAAATCTGAAAAATCTAAAATAGAAGATGAGGCCAAGGCAAAAGTAAAAAGGAAGACAAAGGCGCACCAAGAAAAATATGGAAACACAAGAAGTACAGAAAAGTCATAAATCAAGGAGAAAGGTGCACAAGAAAAAGCACAAGTCAATACTTTTGTAAAAGAGCGCAAGGCACACCATGATTTATTTTAAGAGTGCCACGCTCTCACCTGTGCAAATTGTAGAGATAGATGGGTGGTAATAAGGAAGCTAGGAAGTTAGGAGGACAATGGGAAAAAGGGTTAAGGCCATGGCTTTGGCCATGTAAAAAAAGGGATAAGGGGATGATGACCCAAAAGGGATTTAGGGTTTTGTATATAAAGTTGAAAAGTGAATGAGAAGCTCATTCTTGTGTGTGGCCAAAAGTAGCTCTTCCCTTCTTCTTCTTCTTCTTCTTCTTCTTCTTCTTCTTCTTCTTCTTCTTGCTTGCTTGGCTTGTGCTTAAGAGAGGGGGTGTGAGAGTGTGAGGGAGTGAGTGTGTGAGGGTGAGGGACCGTGGTGGAGAAGCTCTCCATCTTCTCCTCTCTTCTTCACTTCTCTTCTCTTCTCTTGTCTTGCTCGCAAGAATGGAGCTTGGAGTGTAGAGCTTGAGGATTGAGCTTGCTTAAAGCTTATACTTGGATTGTGGAGCTACTGGAGTGCTCGAGAGAGGAGGCAACTTTATTAGGCATGGAGGTAAGCTCACTACACTCCTAGAGATAGATAGCACGTTGGCTATGTGAGAGGTAGCCATTAGTGCTTGGCTTGAAATGCTTGAAACAATAAGTGGTCCGTGAGTCTTGGCAGTTGCCTCTATAGTAGGGGGTTCACTTAAGGTGTCAAGCCCTAAATATACGTCATGTAAGTTTTGACCTTGTAGTTGTTGGCCTACTAAGGTCAAGGAGTTACAACAACTCGACTTGGTTGGACAATTTTGGTGACTTTATAATAGACCCACTGATTAAGGGTCATTGTCTTACCATCTCTATACATTATGAAATCTATTTGGCTTCTATGAAACATATAAAGTCAAGCCTTGCATAGTCTTTTTGCCCAACATAGCTTCCATAAATCATACTTAGTACCATTTGGTGAATCGGTATACATGGAGAAATGCATAGATGTCATCCTCCCTTCTCAAAATTGAGTCCAATGATTTGGATTAAATTACAAGTTTTGAGATTTGATGTTTCAACTTCTCAACTTTTCATACATTAAATTTGAAGAGTTTAATCTATCAAAAGTAGTGTCTTGAATAAAATAATTTGTATCTCATACCCCAACACCCTCTAAGGCTGATATGACTACAAATATCTCTACACGGGAATCTCCATGTGCACGGTGGTTATGCCTACTAGTAAGTTTGGGGTAAATCAAACACATTTAAGGACTCGAGCAAGTCAAGCAAGTTAAGACTTGACTTGCAAAGGGATTAAAGCTTTAGAAAAAAAAAGCCTTAAGCTTAATGAATAGGAAGCTGACGATTGAAGGCGCCACCCCCTCTCTTTTCATAAAAAATGGCACCCTTATCCTCCCCAAAATTGGCAAATCAAAATAGGGAAAAAAAAGCTTGAGATCTCCCTTCTTAATCTCAGTAGAAAGCTCTAGCAATCTCCCCCTTTTCTTAGTTTGATAAGAGGCCTGGATTGAAGCAAGATCACCCGATAGCCAGGCAAATTAGTCATGGCATCTTTGGCAGCCTCTCTAGACCTCAAAGATCAGATCGCCAGCATTAGATTGCATATCAAAAGCTTCCAGATAGCTAGATTGGTAAGATACCCTCCATAAAGGACTCTTTTAGGCCACAACCCATGAGACCTCCCTCCCTCCTTCGCCTCCCCCCCCCCCGCGCCCCCTCTTTCAATTTAATTATAAATATGGGCCATGAGGAGCTGTTGAGATTAGCCTGAACCAAGAGGAGAGACTTTTCTCAAACCAAGAGAGAAGAGCAAGAGGGAGAGAGGAAAGAGGAGCGCGAGAGAAGAAATTCGTATTGCGAAGACAAGGAGGAGGCTGTGCCACCTCTCTAGATCGAATCCTCTCTCGTCTACCTTCAATTCTTTGTAAAGTCAAGACTCTACTTGATTTCTTCTCAATCCCTATTGTTGCCATTGGATCCAATTGAGTCAATCCAGGTTCTAACATCAAATTCTTCTCTTCAATTTTGTGATCAAGACCATGGCCTTGAAGAAGAAAGTTACGAAGGTTGCAGAAGCAGGAGTCGTTAATAACGCTACGGGTATAACTATTATGAACAGAATGGCAAGTGCTAGAATTACAAATGAAATTGCAAATACCAACAACAACCAAGCGCTCATCATAAATTCCCAAGTGCCATATTTGACTATTATTTCAAATATTAAACATGAAAAATAGATCATCATCTCACGTGTCGATAAAGAAAAATTGCATCCGTAAGATGTAGGAATTTTTCACAATCTTAGGTATAGAAAAATTCTAAATGACATTCTTAATCGCAAATTCAAAAAAATTAATATGGGATTATACATATGTACTAAGAATAGGATGTAGGGGAGATACTGCACTTTTCGAAAGAATTTATCATTTTTCTGCATCAAAATAGGATTTTTCTAAGAACTAGATTCAGGGACTAAGATTTTTATAATAATATATATTCTAAGAAGTTAAAATTTTAATTTGTATTGAATTGATGGAACCTTCGATTGATAAACACGAATGCTAATTCTTTGAGGAAACTTGAGATGAAAATATTGAATAGTCTTCATAATAAAATATCCAAGAATCTTAAATAGAGTAAATTATCACAAGACAAGGACCCACAAAATTCTATTAAGAAAAGCAAAAGATCATCATGGGAGTTTGCTCTCAAAAAAATAGAGACCTAGAAAAAAATTAATATTGTTTAAGTTTATACTAGGCTAGATCCCAAGGGGAAGAGTAATCCAAGAAGAGTATTGGAAGGTATTGCCACTTATGCTAAATTTAGCCCTGATATTGTTATTCTAGAAAAAGGGTTTGTCTTGGAAATAAATTCGTTGAAGATTTTATGTATAATGCATTTGAAGTAAGTTGTTTGTGGTTGTAAATTAGGTTCTGATCTTTCTTAAATTATCATGATAAAAGATGGATAATCGGACATAGATCACCGATTGAGGTAGTATTCCAATGGGCACAGAACGCCAACTAAGGCCATGTTCTCTGATGGCACTAGACCTCCCCAAGGTCAGCGTGAATGAAACCTACTCCAAGGGGTTTTTGTTTTCACATTAGTGAGTATGGACCAATCATGATGCGAAAGGTCCTGTCGTAGGGAATTCTAGTTGGCAGGAGGAGGTGAGGATACCAGGGGGCTTTGGTCACAAACTCCTTAAACTCTTACGAACTGTCAATTACCCTTCAAATGTAGATAGCACTCTAGAAGTTCCAATACTAGTCTAGGAACTAAACTTGGTGAGAATAATACATTCGGGTTAATATTATGCCCAGTTAGGAGGATATGAAACATTGTAGAAATATATTTTTCTTAAAGGAACTATTGAGAAAAGAATTTCTTTATATTGCTTTTGTATTGTGAAATAAAGACATATAATGAATCTGTGTTAGGAGATAATCAAAGAAGCTACTTTTATATGTCAAACCTAAAAGTGATATATAATTAGGTAATTAAAAATACTTTGGGAAGCGGGTGGATGGATCCTCGAAGGGTCCAGACCTATGGTTGAGTGGTATTGGTAAGCCAAGAATCTTTCTTAAAAGGAAAAAAATTACGTTCATAGATAGGTAAACGAATGACCACTAGATATTAGAATACCCGACTTGCATTGTTTTAGGGGGTTGGAAGAATGGGATTTTGCCTCATGGACAAAAGGGTTGACGTATGGCACTCCCCAAGTAATCGTGTAAGAAGTGGGAACTTGCATTACTGACATTAGTTGACTATTAGGTGACCTAAAACTCATGTCGATCCTCGTGGGAATGGCTAGAACTTCCATTGTGAGGTAGACTCAAGCGAGTCTAGATAGCAAACTCCGAGCTATTCCACGGAATCTCTGATAGAATTATCTAGGATATCTCTTGATGGGCTAAAGAACGTGCCAACGAGGAAGCAGCATAGGCGAGCACATCATAGTTGGTATTAGAGCTTATATTGATATAGGATATGGTGCAAGTATACAAATTAAGAAAGATTTATAACTATAGCATAAGATATATTTTCTTTAAGTTGTGAATTCTTCTCTTTGTTAGTATATGTTCTTGATTTCTAGCAAAAAGATATACCTTGGGAACATTTCTTGATTTTCCAAGTCATGTTTATATCAGCCATGCACTCATTTAATTTCAATTTGAGAAACTAGATGATGCGAATATTAGATCAAATATACAATCCTTCACCCTTGTATTATGAAAGACGATGGATGTTAAGCAGAGGGTATTGTTATATTGACTCAAATCGTCTAGCTTACCTCTAGAATAATTTAAAGAGGCTAAGATGGATGGAAACCCTTAAGGTTGCCAAGATTTATCTAATCTACGAGGCCACAGTGAACTCGAACATGTTCACCGGAGGGCAACAAGTCAAGTTAAATCGGTACATAAAGACAAATTACCTGATCTTCCCCTAAAATATAAATTTCTGGATATCCATTCCCAAAACCCTAATTACCAAGTAACGGATGTATCACAATGCCATGCATAGGTTGTAATAGGGAATCCTCTTCCAAGAATAATATAAGCTAGTAAGCAACTCAAATAATGCATTCCCTTTTCGTTGACATAAGGAATTATTTTTATCCATCCGTTGTAATCAAAACTGATTATCATCTTAGCAATCAAGAATAATGAAAAAATATTATTTGTTTTGTTGAAATTTTTCAAAATTTTAAGAAGTTTGGATTGGTTAGACCCTAGTGGAAATAATGTTAACTAGTAGCAAATTATTTAATGTAATAAACCAATTCTCACAACAAATCAAATAATTTGAAATTCATGAAATACACGTTCTTGCAAAGAAATACAAGAAATACACCATGTTTGCAAGGTTGCCATAGCCAAGGTAGCTAGGCTTGAAATAATATTGCCATGGAAGGTTGAGAATCATAAATGTAAGCTGCAACATGAATATTCACCTCATGTGAAGGTGGGACATGGTATGCACCCCATATCTTGGTGGCTAAGAGCATACACCCTCTTAGTTGGTGGGAGGAAGGAACCTCAAAGCATGTATTGCTTGAAAATGGAAGAAAGATCAAAGATGATTTACATTGGCATCCTCTTGCCTTTTATACTCTAGTCCAAACTAGGCTAATTTCCTAATTAAAACAACATGAAAATTGCTTTATTACAATCCATCCCTGCCCAAATTTTTTGTCCTCAAAACTTTGAAGAGTGAAAGGACAAATGAATGATAAGTATGAAGAAATGAGAGGCCAATGCTGAATATCCTTGTTGAGGTTGTCCATTGAAGAAGATAAATTGCCATTGAGAAGAATTTCCAAAGTAAGCTCAAAACAATGGAAATCTAGAATGCTGTCCTGAACAGGGTAGTGATAGTAAATGACCCATAACTTTGGACTGAAATGTCCAAATTCAATGTTTGAGGTGTAGATACGAAATACGTAACCCAAGTAACAAAAATCAAGAGAGGATCCGCTTACCGTCTGTTCAATTGGACATTGCATAATTGTGTTTTCCTCAATGTTAATCTCACTATTGCCTTTGCCACGGGCCTTCACACGATGGTGATAAGAACTCCCACTCGTCTAGGGAGAAAGCTCGATGAGGGGAACGTTTGTCAGACTAAACCTTCTGCAATCCTTTCATTGCCCTCGTAAAGAGTGACATAATCTTGTCTTTTGAAATCAGATTTGTCCATGATAGAGGGGCTTAGGGTTACTTCCTACAGATATATTGCTTCCTCAATTTCGTGTCAATGAAATACCAATTGAGAGAGAGAGAGAGAGAGAGAGAGAGAGAGAGAGAGAGAGAGAGAGAGAGAGAGAGAGAGAGAGAGAGAGAGAGAGAGAGAGAGAGAGAGAGAGAGAGAGAGAGAGAGAGAGAGAGAGAGGGAAGAGATGACATTGGGGAGAGAGAGGGGGGGAGAAAGAGATGACATTGGGATAAGAGAGTAAGAGATAAAGAGAGAGAGAGAGAGTGAGAGTCAAATATAGGGAGAGAGAGTGAGAGCGAGAGTGAGGGAGAGAGACAGAGAGATGGGGGGAGAAAGGAGGAGATAGAGAGAGGGAGCAAGGTGGGGATAGATTGAGAGAGAGAGAGAGAGAGAGAGAGAGAGAGAGAGAGAGAGAGAGAGAGAGAGAGAGAGAGAGAGAGAGAGAGAGAGAGAGTGGGTGGGGGAGAGAGAGGGGAAAAAAGCCTGGGATGGAATGGTGAGATAGAGTATGTGTGACTGTGTTGGAGAGAGAGGTGTGGAGAGAGAGAGAGAGGAAGGGAGAGAGAGACTGAACCATACTGAGGGTAGGGGGCAGAAAACAAGAAGTTGAATTGCGAGGGGGAGGGGGTCCTTTTAAATACAAAGGAGAGAGAGGGATAGAGAGAGAGAGAGAGAGAGAGAGAGAGAGAGAGAGAGAGAGAGAGAGAGAGAGAGAGAGAGAGAGAGAGAGAGAGAGAGAGAGAGAGAGAGAGAGAGAGAGAGAGAGAGAGAGAGAGTTAGATACCGAGAGTGGAACGATTTGCAATGTGAAAAGGGGGGATGGGTCCTTTTATAGGTGAATGAGAGAGAAAATAGGGGGGGAGAGAAAGAGTGATGAAAGAGGGGAAAAGAGGAAGAGCATGTGATATGTGTAAATTTTTCTCACAAAAAAGGGGTCGTCTGCAACCCCTTGTTGAACAATTTGTTTTGTCAATGACCCATTCTTGGATAGTAAATTTTGGCCCAATAAGATTTGTGGTTTTTTTTCACCCATTAAGGCTACTGGTGACCCCTTTTTGGTGAAAAAACAAATCACAGATCCGAGAATATACTGCATGGGGAGAATAGGGACCAATAGGATATGGGTTTTTCTTGCTCTTGGGCGAACTTCTCCCCATGCAGTATATTCTCAGATCTGTGGTTTGTTTTTTGCCAAAAAGGAGTCGCCCTGATAGCCTCTTATTAGGCAAAGAAAACCCACAAATCTAGTTGGGTGAAAATTTACTCTCACAAGGAACAGGTCGCCAGAAATTTTTTTCGTTTGATAAGGGGCTACTAGTGACCCCTTTCCGGTGAGAAAAAATTGCACACATCACATGCCCTCTCTCTTATCACCCTTTCTCTCTCTCCCCCCATTTTCTTAACTAATTAATAAATATTTACTTAATAACTTTATGAGCAAAAGAGAGAGATATAATTTTCTAAATAGTAGATCTTTACACTCCTAGAAGCATAATATGAGATAGTCATACAAAGTAGAAGCTTATACACACTTGTTCAAACATTGCTTAATTCATATTCTCTCTCTCTCTCTCATCCCTCTCCCATCACTTTGTTACTCTCTCTTCCCTTGCCCAATTAGATTTGTGGTTTTTTTTTTGCCCATTAAGGGGCAACATGCTAGCAACCCCTTTTTGGTGAAAAAACAAACCACGAATCTGAGAATATATAACATGGGAAGAATAGGGACCAATAGGATATGGGTTTTTTTTCCACTATTGGGTGAAAAAAAACCCATACCCTATTGGTTACTATTCTCGAATTTGTGGTTTGTTTTTTCACCAAAAAGGGGTCAACGACAGCCCCTTATTAGGTGAAGAAAACCCATAAATCCAGTTGGGTGAAAAGTTACTCTTGCAAGGAATGGGCCGCCAGAAAATTTTTCGTCCGGTAAGAGGTTGCTGACGACCTCTTTTTCTGGCATGAAAAAATTACACACATCACATGCCCTCTCTCTCATCACCCTTTCTCTCTCCTCCCATTATCTCAACTAATTAACAAATATTTACCTGATTAACTTTATGAGCGAAAGAGAGAGATATAATTGTCTAAATAGTAGATCTTTACACTCCTCAAAAGCATCATATGAGATAATCATACAAAGTAGAAGCTTATACACACTCTTTCAAACATTGCTTTATTTCTTTAAAAACACACTCTTTCAAACATTGCTTTATTCATGTTGTCTCTCTCTCTCTCTCTCTCATCCCTCTCCCATCACTTTATTACTCTCTCTTTCCCCATCACTTTGTTACTCTTTCTTCCCTCGCCCAACTAGATTTGTGGTTTTTATTTTGGCCATTAAGGGGCTGCCGGCAACCCTTTTTGGCGAAAAAACTAATCACATATCCGAGAATACACAACATGGGGAGAATATTTAAAAAAACATATACCTATTAGTCCCTATTCTCCCCATGCTGTATATTCTCGGATCTGTTGTTTGTTTTTCGCCAAAAAGGGATCGCCAGAAATCCCTTATTAGGCGAAGAAAAGCTCGTATCCTATTGGTCCCTATTCTCCCCATGCTGTGTATTCTTGGATTTGTGGTTTGTTTTTTTGCCAAAAAAGGGTCATCGGCAGCCCTTTATTAGGCGAAGAAAGCCCACAAATCCAATTGGGCAAAAAGTTACTCTCGCAAGGAATGTGTCTCCATTACTTAGTTTATTTTAATAAACAATGTGGGTATACATTCCAAAGAAAATTGATTTATGTTGCACATTTTTAAAAACTGGCTCTAATTATGAAACTTACTCTACTTATGAAGATAATTGTTATTATTAATGAGGTATTATATACCAGTTCATGGAAAAAAGAGTTGGGAAACCCTCCCAAGACTAGCTTATTAAAACTATGTTTGTAGTATAGAACAACAAAAAGAACTAGCCTAGTAGATAGTCACTTGGTAGTCAAGTGCACTTGGGTGATGACACTATCGGGATGGGTGACCTCTTAGGAAGATTTTCCTACAAGCTAGTGAAAGCTCCTCTCGCGCAGCCAATGGTGCCAACAAAGCCTTCATAGCTTGTTGCCAAGTATGGCAAGGCCAAGATGCCAAGATCTATACCTTGGTCGCCACCTTAGTCGCCGCCTTGGACTAACGCCAGTGCCCCCTTCATGGTAGGTTTGTGGGTTGGTTGGGGGGGAGTGGAAGGGTAGGGAGGGGGGAGTTCCTAGCACTTACTTACGTCCGCTCACCTATCGCACTACGTTCGTCCCCATTGACGTCCGTTCGTCCATTCGCACGCACTCTCTCTGGGTGGAAGGGAGTCTCTCTCTCATATAAAGACAAAAAAAACCTGCGTCCGTACCTACCGACATTTGTCTGCGCGCGCTCTGTCTCTGGGTGGGTGGGGATCTCTCTCACTCATACATATCAAGACAAAAAAAAGTAAAAAATATTATTTTATTTTTTCTAAATTAAAAAACTAATTAACTAACTAATCAATGTTTATTAATAATTAAGTAAATAATTAATTAAATATAAACTAATTAATTAACTATTAATAAATTAGTTAATTTCTTATTTTAGCAAGTTAACTAAAAAATCAAAAAGTGCTATTTAATTTCTCTTAAATTGAGAAATTAATTAACTAACTAATAAATAGTGATTAATAATTAAATAGCTAACTAACTAAATAATTAATTGACTATGAACTAATTAACTAACTATTAACAAATTATTTAATTTCTTATTTTAGCAAGTTAACTAATTAATGAGTTAATCACTATTTGATATTAATTAGGTAACTAATTAGTAAATTAACTTACTAATTGAGTAATTAAATACACTAAATAACTAATTAGGCAAAAAATTATTGAGTCAAAAAATAAGCTAATAAAATTAACTATTAACTAAATCAAAAAATTAACTATTAAGCATTTAATTAAATTTTTACCAAGCTCACTTACTAGTTAATCAATCTATTGATTGATTAAGTAACTAACAAAAATTAAGTGATAGCTTTTTAAAGTAATTAAATAATTAATAACTTTTGAATTTAATTATTTAATATAAGTAATTAATTAAGTAAGAAACTAATTAATAGCCAGTTCATAATTAATTACCTAATTAAAAACCAATTAAGTAATTAAGTAATCATTTAATCAATTAAGAAATTACTTATTAATTAATAAATAACATTATTTTATATTAGTTACTTGGTTAAATAATTAATTACTTAATATTAATAATTAATAGATAACTACTTTATATATTAGCCATTAATTAATTACTTAACCAATAAAATTATATATATTGATAGATTAAAATAATAACTATTTGTTTAAAATTAATAACTACAAGTTTAAAATTTTTATTATAATAAATAACTAGGCCCTCAAAATTAATAAATAATTTATTAAAATTAATAACTAATAAATAATAATTGATTATTTATTAATTAGTTATGAATTATTTAAATATCTTTAATTAGTTATAAATTAGTTTTTAATAACCAATAAATATCTTTTATTCAAGTAGTAATTGTTAATGGTAATATTATATATTTATTTTTTAAAAAATATTAAATAATTTTATCACATAATTATTTAGTAATTAAAAATATTATTAATTTATTAATTAATATAAAGCTATTAATTTAAATTTTATTTATTTAATATAAATCAAATAATATTTAACAAGATGGCATGTGTTAGTTAATTGATTAGATATTTAGTGTATTGGTCAAATTATATCAATGAAATTATTAATTAATTTCTTAATTCATAATAGTCAACTTAGTTTTATAATTAATGTATATCAACTAGCTTATTGATTAATGAACTATTATAGTAATCAATTAGTATGAAATGAACCATTGATATATTAATATTACTTAACTTGTTTATTAGTTCATATATTACTATTAATCATTTCATATACATCAACGTATTGTACTAGTAATACTAATCAATCAATTAGTATGATTTTACATTAATACATTAGTTGTATGGGATTTTTTTTTTAGGGAATGAAGAGAAAGTGCAAGTGCATGTGGATTAGGATCGTTCTATCCACCGAGAAAGGGGTCGTCGGCGTGCTCGCATCATCTATCTTAGTTATTTGGGTTTAGGGTCCAAGGTATGAGAGAGAGTGTGTGTGCATGTAGGCCAGGTTGGCTGATGAGAGAGAGTGCATGTGGATTGGGATCATTTTGTCGCCAAAGAAGGGGTCGCCGGCAACCCAATATTTAGTGTAGAAAAATATGACTAGCACCCCCCCCTTTCTCACATCTCTCTCTTCATATGGCACATGTCTCCCAGTCTCCCTTTCTCCATCTCTCTCTCTCTGTGACATGCATTTAATGCCCCACTATGTCAAAGTGGTTATATAAGGCCACACACCCCCTATGACACAACGCCTCCCCCTACCTCAAGTTGTGGATTACTTTCTTAATCTCGCAGGTATATACATCTCTCCCTCCCTCCCTCCCTCTCCCTCTCTCTCCCTCTCTCTCCTCCCCCTCCTCCTTCTCACTCTATCCATCACCCCCAATTTCTCTCCCACGCTCCCTCTTGGTGCTCTCCAACCCCCCCCTCTCTCTCTCTCTCTCTCTCTCTCTCTCTCCGTGTGGCACCCATATCCACTCACACACATACACACACTCTCTCTATCTCTTTCTTTTGCTCTCTTCCTCCCACACAAATCTTTATATCCTCTCTCTCTCTCTCCCTCTCTCTCTCACTCACTCACCTACACACACACCCACACACACACACACACACACACACATACACACACACACACACACACACACACACACACACACACACACACACACACACACACACACACTCTCTCTCTCTCTCTCTCTCTCTCTCTAATATTTCCGCCTCGAAATATTCAAAACCCTAATCTCATGCAAAAGCAACCCAAAGTAATCTCTCGCAATGATAAATGTTGGTGGCTAAGTGCTCCCTCCGCATGCATCAAACGAACTCCAGCCCGCATTGTGCATAAGAGACCGTGGCTAAAAACCCGTAGCCCACGTGGGAACACCCCTTCAAGGGGAAAAAAAAGGAATAATGGATAAAAATTTTCAATTTTTTAAATTATTAACCCTCTCCCCTTCAGCCGTTGCATGGCGGGGAGAGGGAGTATGAGTAATGGCATGGAGGGGCATGGGGGAGGAGGGCATGCACCCTGCCATGTGTGTGGCTACCCTCCCCCTCCTTAGAGCTATAAGAACACCCCTAGATTGGGGAGGGAGGGGAAGGGAATTGTGCTGCCCGTCATCGCCCTGTGGAAGCCACCGCTTGCTGCCATCGCCAGGCCTGCTTCCGCTGCTTGCTGCTGTGCTCGCCATCCTCGCCACCATCATCATCATAATCATCATTGTCGTCATCTTCACCTCCATCCTCATAATCTTTCCAATCATTTTCTCTCTCCACGTCATCAACATGTGGACAGAAGCTTAGAAGCTTCTATTAGAAGCTTCCATAGGCCTCATTCACCCGTGCCTCCCTCGGGTTTTTAAAACCGAGTTTGCAAGGCCCGATTCCTGCGAAGGGAAGTAAGTTCGCGGGCAGTAGGGAGTTTGGAAATCGGATAAAGGGCAAGGAGAGTTTGCTGAGTTGGGATCTACACCATTGATGGCTCCTAAGCAAAAGTTGCGAGGCACATATGCAGGAGCTTCCACCCCGAGTACGCGAGTGGACAATGCTCCGATTCTTAATGCCTAGGTTCCGATAACATTCTCGCATGGAAGGATGCATTAAGCATGTCTTTAATTCACGTAGGCAAGTTTGAATACATTGGAAAATTTATATACTCACAAGAATTACCAAGTTAAGTTGCATGACGAGTACTTGCATGGTCATGGTAGTTGCATTCTTGAACGTATATTGCATAAGTTAAAAGGTGGATTTTTCTAAAGGCATCCTTGTTGCCTCGTGAAAAGAACAACGCATATAACACATAATGCACTTAGGTAATAATTTCCTAGTTGTGACTCGTGTATGAGATAATCTTAGACACCCATTGAATGATGTCCAAATAGTCGCAATGCATGGAAAGGAAATTATGAACTTTGCAAATTGCATGCGAAGATGGTTACATTTTTAGGTCAGGTTAAGTGATAGAGGGAAGGATTAAATCAAGGATGGACTCATGGCATTCGCTCATGCATGGAAATCTTTTATCAAAGCTTGAAAGCATTTTCATTAAAAATATTAAAGCTTTGATTTCGTTGCATCAACGTAAGGTTTATAAGAGTTAGCTCTGAATTTTCAATCATTATAGTTTAGGGCAAGGAAAGTAACGATCATTGTAGATCTTATAGCTGCATAGAAGGAAAAGATCTATGGTCTTGAAATCGCATATTTGCATGGAATGAAACATCGCATACATTTTGCAGTTACTTACATGTTTTAGGGGGAAGTACTTGCTAATTTAGAAGAAAGTATTTGCATCTTTAAGGTGAAGATCATCTTTACTCGCGGGTTGGTTGGATCAACTAAGTAATCCGCATATAGTTGAGTAGTTTACATGGAAATCATAAAGGTACGATTAGATTGCATATGACGATTACCTCAAAGTGCTAGGTAGGGACAAGTTACGTTAAAATTCTGCCTAGTATCGCACTTGGGATTGCCGACTTAACACTTCCAATCTTAAGGATCCTACCCACATCCACGGAATATCAGGATTATCTAATCGCCGTGCAAGAATGATCTAGGGTTCTCACCCTAAGGATCAATTGACCAAATGCTAGACTTCCGCAAGGAAATTAGGAACCCTAGAGCCAAAGCATTATCGGCCTAGTAGGGTTTGGGTCAATAGGACTCCCAAACCCTATATCTTGGTCAAAGGTATTCTTGACCAAGGAATACCGTGTGATGGGAGAAATAATCCCACAAGTTAGATGCGGCACTTATCTCGTGCAACAAGTTGCAATGTCGCATGATTTTGTGCCTAAATCACAAAATAGTATTGCCACTCCTTAGAACAAGGTTGGCGAGTTCTAAGTACAAGTCTAATTTTCTAGAGGATGAGTAGTCATCCTGCAACATCACCCTTCCTTGGGGGCTGATTGCCAAGTTAAGGGAGTTACGAATTTCCCAAGAAAGCAGTTGACCAACCAGGTTAGGGCGACGAGGTTGCCCGAAATTTATTGACCTTAATATAAGGACACCTAAGGTATTGACATTTGGGTCAAC
Organism: Lygodium microphyllum; assembly: GCF_053477565.2. Lineage (NCBI taxonomy): Eukaryota > Viridiplantae > Streptophyta > Polypodiopsida > Schizaeales > Lygodiaceae > Lygodium > Lygodium microphyllum. The sequence continues at coordinate 8,339,391 of NC_141148.1, read as the reverse complement.
ATGGTATAAACCCTAACCCAAGGATAAAGGGTAAACAAGCAACTTAGCTTACGAAACCCTTGGGATCTTGCCAAGTCGCGATTGATCCCGGATCGAATGCTGGATGTATTCGGAGAGAAGGATTCACACCTTAGCAGTTGGCCGTATAAATGACCACTGGAGTGCTTGTGTTTGTACACTTAGGAGCACTGTTTGTACTTCTTTGATCAAGGAACTAATGCCGGACAAATAATTAATGCTTTAGGTTGAAATCCTGGAGGGAGAGGCATTATCAGTTACCTCCGACTGTCTACCTGACCCTATCCAAGGGGGTTGTTATCCGCGCTGGGTACGTGGACCAACCCATCGCGAGAGGTCTCTCTGTGGGTACTGCTTGGAGCAAGAGGACGCTTGGGTTCCAGGGGAGGCTCTGGCCGTAAATCCCTTGTCTCCGGATCCTGCACAAGAGGCCGACGTGACTTGAGATCAGATCTCGAGGCCCGTATACTAGTCAACAGGTGGAGCTTGGAATAGCGATCCTTGAGGATTGCTAGAATAGCCTTCAGGCGGATTATTTGATGTATTCCAAAACTGATAAATAAAGATCAAATGTTGAAAAGAAACTTGCTTGACATTGTTTTTCTATGTCATGCCTAAGTTACGTGAAGGAACTAGTGTGTAACTAGTTAATTAAGGAAGTTGTTTTTGCTTGTCAAACTAAATGTGGTAGGACCCTGGGTCCGTCCTATGAAAGGGTGGTCCTGGTTGGCCGGAGACTTTTCTCAAAAGAATTGATAGCAAGGTAAACGATGACCTAGAATCTTTAGAGTTAGAGTCCCGATTTATGCTGTTTTAGGGGAATGGAATGGGACTGTGCCCTACAGGCAGAGAGGTCGAGCTTTGCAACCCTCTTGTTTCCCATTCTCCTTGAACCAAGTGTAGTATAAATTCGCTTCGACCTTGACGTTTCTGCGCAAAGTAGTTCGACGCTAGTTACCTCACAAGATTTTGACCATTAGGGAAACCCTGATTCAGGTCGGTCCTAAGTGGGAACGGCCGGAATACTTCCTCTTTGTGGCAGACTCGGGAAGACCTAGATCGCGAACCCTGTGACATTCCTTCGGGAGTGTGGGCGATGCTTTTTGGACTCTCTCCTCGATGGGCTGCTAAGACGTGTCCTACGAGTGGACAAGGGGACACGTTACACACACACACACACACACACACTCTCTCTCTCTCTCTCTCTCTCTCATATCTAGCATCCATATCCATACACACACACACACACACACGCACACACACACACACACACACTCTCTCTCTCTCTCTCATGCCAAATACTTTATATAAATAGCACTCGCACGCACACACGGGCATGCACACTCTCTATCTCCCTTCCTCCCTTCCTCCCCCCCCTCTCTCTCTCATGCACACACTTTATATATCCTCCTCTCTCTCTCCCTTTCTTGCATATGACATACACCCCCACACTATGTCTTTCAATGACCCCATATCTGACATGAGTATTTGTACATGTGTAGATAGCTTTGGAAATGGATCCAACATCCAGTGCTACACCAAATACTGAGGTCTGCATATATGTATCGTCCCTCTCTACCAAACCTAATATGCAGTATACAAGTAGTCGGTTTCTAATGTTGAAGAAGGAAGACATTTGCAATGGCAATGGCTACCATGTTCTTGCTATCACCCATGCAAATGGCCGAATACAAAGCATGCTAGTCCATTGTAACAATGACCATGAGGCTGCCCAGGTATATGTTCTGGATACCTTGGTCTCACAAGACTATCTTGTTGAACAAGAAAATGGGCCTACATTGCAGCCTTCCCCCACCATAGACCTCATCCAGAGCCCTTGTAGCATTGAGAAAACAACAATCACTGTGGAAGCCTCACCACCCCCCTTGGACATTGAGAAAAACAAAACCATCCCTATCACACTTGATGTGGAAGAGGAGGGGATGCGACAATCCTCTTATGATGTAAGTGTGTTTGAGTACATAATGTCTTCGGGGGGCCGACACCGAGTCTTACGTCATTTTCTTCAGAATACGAGCACTATAGAGAGAGTGGAGGAGATCCCAATTTTCTATGATTGCAATGTGGCGTACGAGCTTCCACCAATAGCAGACAATATGCGTCCAATGGAGAGTATGGAGCAAAAGTACAATGGCCATTCCTGGAAAAATCCCATGTCAACATCGATGGCATTCCTCGGTACTTTTCGCTAAAGCAAATGTATCGGAGAGCTAGAGTGTCCCAATAGAGATTATACTGGTAGGTCGATTTTTAGCTCCCCAAACAAGGTGGCATGGACAGGTGCAAGATTCTTCATTCACTCCACTATCATTAAATTGATTGCAAAGTCGCATGACATGGTTCTAGTACCCTATTGCAAGTAAATCACACTAATCAAGTCCAAATGCATGCCATGCATGTAAACTCAGTACCACCATACTAACTGTTGGAATGTCAGCTGTTGGTCTTAGAAGCCTTAAATGCTTCTATTGTAAGAACCCCCCCATCTTGCTCTCCAAATGTGAGTGTGTAGTGTAATATGTGATGTCAGCAAGGCCAATGGATGTCAAGATTATTTATTCATCAAGGCACACATAACCATGAGGTGTAAAGAGGCACATGTAGAGCTAATGTCAAAGAGGTGCGAAAGACCATAGAGTAAATGGTAAGAGACTTTAGTATAGCTGGACCTTGACACCTACAAATGAATGTGGCTAGAAGGCTAGTGATGGGTGCCTTGGTTCATGATCAAGATGTCCCCATGTCTGACACTGAACTCTCACGATGCTTGAGGAGCTCCAACCACTCATTCAGAGGAACAAGTAACATATTATTCCATTCACAACACATTTCAAAATATCTTTAAAGGACCATGCATATGAAGATCAATATTTTGTGCATGTAGGTTCAAACGCATGGTCCGTGTAGCATGCATTGAGAGTGATCGGGGAATGGAATCTCGTCTTCTAAAGTTAAAGCAACGTTGTGCATACATATTTTTCCATGGTAGTCTATTTCCTGGGCAAGCCGTTGACAATGATAGTAGGTGCTTTATATTCACAAATGGGCCCTTAAAAATAATATAGTTTAAGATGTGGGCCTTTTGGATTGTCCAATAGGAAGGCTAGATGTTGACATCCATGGAGGGTGAATCTTCTCTCTCCAAATCTTGGGTTTTCTATTAAAAAAAGGGGTAGTGGGGGATTAAAAAAAGGGAGAATGAATAGTACACAAAATTTGAGTTTCTCTCACCTCGTATTTCCCCCCTTTTTTGGAAAATTTTCAATTTCGGTTTTTTTCCCTCTCACAAAATCAGTTTGACCCAAAAGTTGAGCAACAGACCACTTTCTCTCTCTTCTCTATACTCGTGAATTTTCCTCTCCATTGAAGCTCTCTACTGAGAGTAATTAGGATTTTGAGCGTTTTGCTTACCTTTGTACTTTCTTCTCCATGTAGCTCCAAATTTTGGGCAAAACACAGGTGCCCATCTCTCTTTGCATTTTCTCTTGTTTGCTATTTTTTAAATAAGGTTTGATGTCATTTCTTACTGTTGTTGTTGTTTTATTGCAGAGGTTGTTTGGGGTAGGAGACAAAGGTGCTCATCTCTCTCTCCTTTCTTTCCCCCTCTCTCTATGTGTTGTTTCTCTTTTATGTTGTGTTTTCAATAGAATTTGATGTTGGTTCTAATTGTTGTTTTCTTGCAGAGTTTATTTGGAGCAAGAGGCAAATATGTTAATCTCTCTCTTTGTTTGTTTGTTTGTTTTTTTTTTGCTGATATCTTTTCAATTCAACACAATGTTAGTTCTAACCCTTGTTGTTGTTTTGTTGTAGAGATCATTTTGGGTGACATTGCATAAGTGCTTATCTCTCTCTCCCTCTCTCTTTCTTTGTCTATGTTTCCTCTTTTCTATTGTTTTTTTAGTATATCTTCATGTAAGTACTAACTCTTTACAAAATTGTCTTTTGCAGAGATCAATTTGGGCAAGATTGGATAGGTGCTCATTTCTTTCTCTCTCCCGCATACTCACACAAACTCTCTCTTTCTTCCTCTCTGCATTATCCCTTTTCTACTATCTTTACAATAGGGTTTGATGCTAGTTCTAACTTAAGGATCAATTGTTGTTGCAACACTTAACACAAGGTAGAGCATAGATTCTGTAGCTCAATTTATAGGTAAATCTACCATATTTTGTGGTGCCAAAATTTATTCATTTAATTAGTGACTTTTATATTTGATGCGATTAATGTTTTCTTATGTCCATAATTTGCAATGGGTTTTGATTAGCAATGATTCAATCTTATCTTTAGCAAATCAGCTTATAGGTAAATTGGCCCTATTTTGTATTGCTTCTATTCATGCAGTTATCTAGATATTTTTTGCTAAAAGGAATTCATGCAAGTATTTTTGTTAAAAGGGATTCATGCAGGTGTTTTTTTGTACATGCAGGTATTGTACAAGGTTTAGGTGAAGCATATAATTCTCCATCAACTATTTTAATGTGGTGAGTGATTCCTTTGTGTTGGATGATATGGATCTGCTGGAAGTCGATGGTTTAAAAATCCTCTGCTTTATTGGTCCTATGTGTCCATTTGGATCTTCATGCCAATTGGCAATGATCCATGAAACTCTTGTATCATATCATCCATATAACACACAATGTGTTGAGTCTTAGAATATCTCAGTTGTCAATCCAATGTGCCTATTAAGATTTGCATGCCATGTGGTTGCTATCCTTGTAACAACTACTCTATAATACCCACATTTCATACAATGTATTGAGTCAAATTAGACTCCTCTTCATTATGATAAAATTTATTTTGGCAAAATTCTCTGAGTATTCTTGTGCTATTCTTTTCATTATATTTCATGTAAATGGTATGATTAAAGTGATGTCTTGAAATTAAATTTATACTTTTGTTGATGTATATATCCACATGCGTTTCGATATCGATGTTTATGTCTGTTTACAAAAGTGTAAACATCTCTTAATGCCATGTTGAATTGTATGGCATATCGGTGATTACTGGACAGACTTAAAATGCTTATTATTTAGGGATTAATACATACTTCTTTACATCTAATGTGTAGATTATAATGCTTGAGAGAAGAACAAGCATTCTCTCAATAGAAGTATGTAACAGAAAAGATGAAGAAGGGAATTGGACACTGATACGTATCATTGCTCACCTTGGGTACATATGCACCCAAGTATGAAGGGAGCTTTCAAGGTGAAAGCATCTGCAATTGCAGATGTATCAAAGCACTAGAAAGGTAAAATTTTAGCTCTTAGACAAAGGAATGTTGATTCTCACCTTGTAACAAAGGCATTTGTACAACATGTATTCATGCAAAAACAAATACACATTGCGCCCACTGTGCCCTTTCAACGAAACATTGCAAATAGTAAGTATTTGCAACTCATTGAGAATGAGAACTTTCATGATACCTATGTAACAACTTGTCTTGTATTTATAGAAGTATACCCTTCGGATTGCTATGAGTGGCAAAATGTTGAGAGTTTCACTGGTTCTTTTAAGTGTTACCACCTCGAAATTGGTAGATTGCTCTTTGAGGGGCGTACAGCTAAGCAACTCGTAGAGGACCTTGTTTTTTTCTATGACGCCAAGTACATATTACCCAAGGAGAGTCGAGAATATGAAACCCTTGAGTATATGTACATATCGAATCTCAATAGCATAGAATGGCCATTGTGTAGCGACACATGTGTAGCACAAAAATTTCAGCAAACATATTGAATTCTATGAAGCCAAGCACCGGCTGCTCAAAGAATGTACATCTAGGCTGGTTCATACCGATTGCAATTTTTGCATACATGTTCAAGGAATGTAAGGGTTTGAGGCGTACCAAAAGCACATACATCATAAAAAATACATCAAAGGATTATGTAACAAGGATTCTAGGCAAAACTTGGACATAAAAAATAACTCACAGTCCTGACACAGTGGAGTGTCGAGTCACAATAAGGGACATGGCTTTTAGGTAAAAATTTTCTCTCTTAGTTGACTATTATCTTACTTTGGGATGAATCGGCTAACTTTCCTTTCCAATTACAGGTACTTTGTTGCACGACAAACTTTATGCCTAGTGTTCAAGTATCGTAGATGGAGGATGCTCAAGGGTAAATGGTTGTGCCTTGATCAAGACATGCGTGAAAGTGCAGCTGTAGATGCTACTGTCATTTGTGAGGGCCGCAAGCCCCAAGTATTGCAAATGGAGGATGATTGGCCCTTGAGTATAATGTGCCAGGAAATTACAATGTTAATGCAAAATCCACCTGTTAGCTTCTATTTTAAACTAGATGGTAGGAAAATTCGAAGCCGAGCTGAGGATATTATTACTAGCGGAAAGTGTGTGCCTCCACATATTTTAGAAATTGTAGAGTCTCCCTAAAAATCACAACACCACAAGTTGTAATATCCAACACTTGTAAAATTTTGGATTTTTTTGGCCAATAGAATATTGTTGCTTACAAACTTGCAATATTTGAAAATTATAGTATTTATGCAAAATTATACACTTGTTATACACTTTCCACATCAACACATTTACATATGCATGTAAACTTTACAAAGATGTAAGTAAAGCCATAACTAAATATCGTATGCGAACAACCCTTAATGGTTTAAAACTTAAGGTTTTTAAGGTAGAACTAGTTTAGTTCTTATTTCATTGTTTCATTTCACACTTTCTCTCTTCATCTCTTTATATCCACCACATCCCTCCTACCTGCTACGATGGATGCTCGCGCACACTTTGATGAGTGGATCCACAAGACTATCTTTGCCAACCAGGGTGATGAGATATTCCAGGTTTTCTCTAAGAACTTCAACCTTGGAAGCGTGATCCCCCCCTTCAGGTTTTGGAAGACTTTGTGAGTACCATTGCTACATGGACATACTCCATCGAGGGATCTGACAGGACTTAGGTGCCTCTAGAACAGCTCATGGTATTTCAGGCAGGGAAGAATCACCAAAAAGTGGTGAGTAGGTGTCTGGCCCATGTGGATCCTTCGCATAGAGTATGCACTATTCCCATGGAAAGTGCACCAGTACATCACCTTTGGATCTCGTGGAGTGTGATTGCACATTGGCAATTTACCTCCTTGCAGTGGATACACCCCTAGAGGAGGAGAGCGATGAAGATACAACTCCACAGGTTGTTTCTATCACATACATGGGAGAAGAACCAATTGAAGAGCTCATAAATGTTGAAGAGGAACATCGAGTGGTGACAAAGCAAGGGTTGGCTCTCATGGTGCCATCTTCTTCAGAACAACCACAAGTTGACAAACCCAACCTTGCCTCCTTGACACCCATTGAAGTAGATGGTGTACAATACTTACTTCTATCAGATGTACTGCAATACTTGGAAATGAAGGAAGAAGAGTTGTTTTCTATCCTAGTCAGGGATTCAATGGAAGAACTGATTGATTATGATTACATGGATGTGCATCCAACAATGGCAGAGATTGGAAGATATGATGGCACAAGCTTAGATACTGTGAGTGCAATCATAACAACACAGGAGCATATAACTTCGATTGAAGAAGATTACCTTGTGCCCGATGCTGAATTTGAAGCACTACAGCATGATTTGTTCGAACCAAGGCCCCACCTTCCTACCAAAGAGTTTGTAGATCTGAGGCCCAAAGAGGTGCTTCCTTGACATAGAGGAAATGAAGATACAAGATGATCTGGGGAAGGTGAGATTTCTAACTACCATATATTTTTATGCAATGAAACTTGATGGTAGGGTGAGTTGGGTCCCCCGAATCTTAGCCAAAAATGATGCATGCAGCTGCCCTGTCCGAAGTTTGGCGTCATTATCATTTTTTGCCAAGATTTCACTGGTAAACTCCGGGGACCCGACGCACCCTACCATCAAGTTTCATCACTTTTTGATATCTCTAGGTTAGTTGCTAAATATATTGTTTGATTTGAATTTGTCATTCAAGACATATTGTATATACATGACTTTGCATCAAGGCAAGGAGGAGCTCGACATGCAGACTGGCGCAAGGATTCAGCTCTTAAGGAGTATATTGGTAACCTTGTTACAAATTTAGTGGTCTTCCATAAGAAGTGCTCACCAAGAGGGCAATAAATAATTATGAAAATTCAAGCTTTGACCAAGTTTGGACCTTTTTGAGCGATATCTGTGACATCTATCTTAGAGAAGGTGGTGCTAATCAAGCGGTCAAAGCTTCTTTATTTGTTTGATCAAACGCGGGGTGGAGCAATGTGTGTGCTTGCGACATTAGGCGACTTTGCTAAAGTGTCAGATCCGCTTCTCCTGGAGAAAGAGCTGAAGGGGGAGCACATCATTTTTGAAGCAAAGAAGGAACTTATATTTTCATTGAAAGCTGGCCCCTCCTCTCCACCAAAGAAAAAGCCAAGGAACAATTGAGAGTTCTTGTTGGCTATTGACTTTTTGTATCTACCATCACTAACAACCATCACATGTATTTTTCTTGATGAATATAAGATACTTTACTTTGTCCCTATAAATAAATATTTACTAAATAAATATGTGGTCCATATAAGTGCGACGATAATGTATGGTACGTGAATGATGCATTCGCATACGTTAACATAATTCAACACGTAGTACCGCACTTGGATGATGTAAGTGTGATGATAATGTGTGGTATGTGAATGACGCACCCACATATATTAACATAATTTAACGTGTAGTATTGTACTTGTGATTGTGCATAAGCAATAACGTAACTTGTATCCATACATATTACTACTTTTGATGCATTCGTACGTTAAACAAAAATTAAGAGTCATGCGTTTCAAGAAACAAAACAAAACAAATTTACTCAATTATTTGAATTTAGTACACATTGCACGAGATATTATGTATATATAAATAAATATTCCAATGTGGCAGAGTACATAATTTTTTGGGCTTCCAAGATGTTATGGCGCTGTAACACTCATTACAAACCTTGCATCATTAATCTAGTAAACTATAGTGGGGTCCCCTTACCGTGTCGAAGCCGAATGATAAAGTTCATGTCTTTGTCTATGATTGTAACATGCTTTGCATGGATGGCTGCAAGCTATGTATCATTGAACAAGTCGATGAGAAACCCCTCTGCAACGGTTTGTAGGGCCTCCATGGCTGCAACAGTCCACCTTCCTGCTTGCTGGGCCATCTCGCACTCGTGCCCAAAATCTTCCCATCCCTTTCAGCTCCAAGTCTTGCATGACTTCTCGAACAACTTTATGAAAAGAACTTTTTGGGATGAGAAGCTCGTATCCGCATTGGATTCTCCTTATCTCTTGAAGAGCGATAGTGTCCAGTTTCCATCTCCTCTTCTTCTGTGGTGGTCCTTGTGCTCTACGGGGAGCACCTTGCTGCACTAGAGAAGGCTCCACCTTGTGCTCCAGGTGGCAGGCCTTGGTGTGATGTCTTCTTAGGGCCAAAATGGCGACATGCTTGCTTGGTCCGTACCATTCAAGGAGGGCAAGACAGAGAAGAGATAAAGGTTGGGGATGTGAAAATAGAGGAAGCAAAGAAATCAAGACGTGAAAATGAGAAGAAGAATGAACTTTTAACCCATTTAAACCCTAAAACCCGGTTAATGGAGCTTCATACACACTATCCATCATGTGATCATAAATCCATAACCTTGTATCAGAATGCGATGAAACTTCACACACGCACTTGTTGGGTGGCCAAGAGCCCTTTTTTTTTTTGAAAAAAAAGTGCTCGCAAACCCCTCGTTTGAAGAAGTCTGGCGTTTGGAGCCACTTTCCTAAAAAATTTGGTCTCTTCACCACCCAATGAGTGCGTGTGTGAAGTTTCATCGCATTCTGATACAGTTTAGTATTTTAAAAATTATCCCACATCAAAATTATGGATGGATTGATACGCACCACATAAACTATACAGAGGCATTAGGAGTAAAGTCTACAACAAGAAATGGCAAATTTTTACATGTTATTCCTATTAAAATTGACAGTGCTAACAAAAACTGTAAGTAAGAATTGAAAATACAGCGAAGATGCATAGTCAAAGTTGAGAGCGAAGAACAAGTGTAAAATTTTAATTCATATTTTAAGGGCGCATACAATAGTTTTGCACTGGGACATAGTCATATGCCCAATGCACAAGGATAACACTATGCCAAAAAAGATAACATTGCAAACTGTGTTCATTCCATTGGAACGAATGCATCCTTCACTGCTTGAAGATTTCTTACAAGTTGGAAATCCTTGGGAGTTACAGTGATGTGCTTTGCATGTATTGCACATTCTTTTGTGAAGCGATCAGGTCTATCTTGACCTTGTACCAAAAACCACCTCCTATTTTTTGTGCGGTAGAGGTCTTGCACAATCTCGTGAACAAGTCTCGAGAAGCTCGCCTTCGGAATGATGAGATCAAAAGAGCGTTGATACCTTCTAATTTCTCTCAAGGCCACTGTACTTGGCTTCCACTTGCGTTTCTTGTGGGAATACTGAGGAGGACCCTTGTGAGGGCGACTTAAGGAAGGTGGATTAGGTTGAGAAGGGGGTGCATCTGAGCTAGTAGATGCTCCAAGGGGCTGAGCACGATATGGGGCTCTGAGCGGAAGCTTATTTGCAACTGCCTTAGACTTAGCTATCTTTCCTGCATAAGAGATGTGAGAACTCAATGAATAAGATAGAAAGTGAAACCCTCTTTTATATAACCCTAAACTGTGAGACTCATTCACATAGATACACACTCTCTCTTTCTCTCTTAAACTATGAATTGCATTCACACTAACTCACATTGTTCATCTTACTATCTTAGCTCTTTTTGAACCCATTTGCTGCCTTGTTGAAGCCTTGTTTCTAGCCACTTGGCATGGTTTTCTTTGGCACTTGAGGCTTCATAACACACTCTTTTAGTGACATGATGTGATTCCATCATGTATGCAGCCGATTCATCAGCACTTTCATTTGCTCTCTTTTGCGAGAGTTTAGCTTCATCTGCTACTATAATCCTATACCACCAAGATAGCAATTGGATCATTGGATTGCTACCATTCATCTCTCCACCATGATCAGTTTTTCTTTGGTATGCACCACACGCTATCCAATGTGAAATTTCCATCCCTTGTGTGGACCAAATTCCAATGCTTCCCTTTTTTGCAAAGTATGGCCCATATGCCTCAAGGATATGCTACAAAGACACATATCACACATGAGTAAAACTATGCTCAATAGTTTATACAATTTATACAATTTTAAAATATTAACTTAGTACGCACCATGTAATGTGTGATAGAGCTTTTTCCCCATGCTTCCACCATGTTTTCGTAGAAGCTATGCACATCATTGATAATTCTTGCTTATCTTCATTGTTAAACACTATCTTGCGAAGTAAGGGAGCCAATTTGTTAAGACTTATCCAAACCTTGGCTTTGACCAATCTTGTTTTTCCTCCATTACTTCGATCAAGAACTGCAAAATGTAACTTTCTCCACCCATCGTAGTCATGCGGCCTATGAACCATGACATTCCCTTCCTTATTGATGGGTACTGAGAGAAAATTCCTAGTCTTTTCTCCTCCAAAGCAAGGCTTTTTTGGCAAGTTACCAGATTTTCCGGATCTCTTCTCATCTTTTTTTAAATTGTCACATGATGCTTGTGTAGCCCATTTTCTGATAGCACTTGCTCCACATTCATACACGTTGCAATGGCTTCTTTTTCTGGTTGCATCCTATAAGCAAAGCAAATGTATTCATATACAAGTTTCTCCATGATTCTGACAAAAGCATGCAATGAACAAATGTGAATACAATCCAAGGGAATGTTGAAAATGGGCTTCCGAGTGGGATCTTCTCTATTGTGTGTCGGTGCAGCACTTGTCACCTTTCACCAGTTCTTCTTTCTGTCCTTTCCTTCCACCCTCTTTGTCAAGCAACATAGGCATGGATTCTTTGTATTTGCACCATTGGAGATTCCACACATGCATTTTAAAGTTTTCAAGTCTCCTGCAAGATGCCATTCAACTAAGTATTGACCATACCCTTCAACCGAGAGCATCTCACCATGTTCTTGACGATTGATGATGCTTGGAATGCTTGTGTGCATAAAGAATAGCTGCAATACCTCAAATGTTTCCTTAGGAACTTCAAATGCAACGAGCCACCACACATGGCACTCAGATTGAACACTAAAGTTCCCTGGGTTGTTCTTGTCGAATTGTAAAGCTCTATTCATCAGAGTTACACTAACTCTTTCAAGCTTTACTTCTTTGATGACCTCACTTTCATCTAATTTTATAACAAACTGTAATTCACCATTACATTCCTCAATAGACATATTGTAGTACATTACCATTGCCGACTGCACCTTGTTCAAATCTAAATAGTAATTATTGAGTTCAGTGAAATTTACCTCATATGCATTTTTGGTCCCAACCTTTAGTGTTTCCACACATTGAACATGCATGGGATCTCCTATCAACTCCAAAACCTTTGTATTAAGTTGCCATCGGGCCTCTATTAACTTTGAAGGTTGAGGAAGAGGCACGATTCTATTTCTCTTCCACACATGACCAAACCTAGCCTTCACACCTTTGAATATCTTTGAGTAAGTCGTTGTGCTAATTTCGGCCCTGTCACAAATAGATTGTGCATCCATAGTTGAGAACTCATTTGACACATCTTTTAATGTGCACTCAATCACCTTTTCCTTCACAACCTTAAACTTATGATTGCTCAAAGTGTTTTCCAGTGTACTTGCATTCAGCAATCTACTAATACACGATCCAACCTCACCCTCACCTAGGTTCTCTTTCTGAGCTACCTTACATGCTTTGATACGTCGCTTCCACTGGCCACTATTCACAATTAACTCATTGATTGGCTTCTTCTTTCTTTTCCGCTCCTGTGTTAGCTTGCTGTTGATCTTTCTCAAGTCTTCCAATTGTGCCTTTGCCTCCTCATATGAGATATCAATGTCATGGATAGTGTCCTACATTGAAATAATTTGATTGTTTTGTTGAATTACAATGTCATTCAGTTGTACCACTTGTCATATGAGCTGTTGTATATGAAGTTGATGTGCAGCGATCACATCATGGCTATTTTTTATGGTTGCTTGGCAAGTTGTAAATACTTTGAATGCCTAATCATTGAGCCGCCTAGTATAACCAAGTAACCCATTTTCACCCTCGCACACATACTTCAACAAATTTGTGATTCTTGAGAAGTTGGAGGTCTATCGTTTAAGGGGTCAATTGGGTAGATTCCCCCATCAACCCACAAATCCACATGTTTCAATCCCATTTGCCTGTAACTCTGCAAAACCTGAGGGTTGACACTAGTACGTTGGGTTCTTTTGAATAATGGGGCATATTCAATCTCTACCTCAATATGCAACTTCTTCTTTCATGTATTCATTTTACTATTAATAGAAACGGGGAGCCTACTTGGTTGTCACAAGAGGTAGAGTGGAGATGCACAAAGAGGCACACAAAGGTGCCAAGGGAAAGGAGGGTGTAAGTAATTCACTCTGTTAATGAAGGTTGCATAAACACAGAGAAGATGTCACAATAGAGCCATCAGAGGGTAGGGATGTCCAAGACTTTTTGTATTTTAGATATTTCTATTTTGCCTCCAAAAACATATCCAAAAAACACGAAATTTGACCAGTTGGTTTGTTTTTTGACCAAAATCTAGGATATAAAAAATCCCCAGAATATCTTAAAAGGAACTTCCAAAATTTCATTTTCCTTGTTCTCGATTAAAAAATCAATTATCTCATATCTACTAATCATTTTGCATTGAAAACGAAGCGCCACACTCCCGTAACTAACTCCTTTTTTAATATAAAATTTGGTTGAAAAAGACTTCTTCAATGAGGAGAGAGAAGGAATCTGAGTATATATTTGTAGATAATATAAAAAAGGAAAAATGAGATTGCAAAAGTGGAGAGAGAAGAGGATTATTTTACTATTCTTCTCTCCTCTTTTCCTTGTTTTCAAGAGGATAGGGGGGCTAAAAGGCCCATTTGTGAGTTCATTTTTTTCCTAATGCAAGTGTTGATTTTTGAGGATTCATGGTAGATGAGGGAGCTGCCCATTGGAGGGCCATCCGCACAGTGTTCAATGGTGGTCTAGACAACACAATGCAAGGAAGGGAGAGATCTTGCTTATTTCATTGGGAACAAAGCCTCCAAATAAACACATCACAGTATGTGCACAAGAGTTTTCAAGATGAGCATAAGCGCTTGTGCTGCATGTGGAGGTGTGCAGTCACAAAAGATGACGCAACAATGCAATATCGATTCATTCAAGCTTGGTGGGCCTCAAGGAAAGTTGCGGATTGCAATATACGAGCAATGTATTGTTGGCTTAGTTGGTGGCATATCAGATATCCACGTGCACTTTGTTCGGGTAAGACTAGTTCATAATAGTAGGATGTGACGTGTGGTGCATTTGTTTTCTCAAGCTCCATACCTTCTCCTGCTATATTTTTGTCCAGGTGGTGGAGGACATTGCTCATATGCCAACCAGAAACTTGGTAGAGACAATGCATGAAAGTTGGTTGGCGGGGGAGGGATTCAAGGGATCTACCATCTTGTACAATGCATGTGTCAGTGATTTGGCCAATGCTCTACTACAGAGCAGAAAACGACATGCCTTCATTGGTGGAAAGTTCCATGGTGCACGACCTAGTGCAGAGAAGCTTTTGAGTCGAGTACAACAAGAAAATAGCCCCACACCTCAAGCAATGGTAAGGATGGTTGAGGAGGTGGCAAGAGGAACTAAATTGCATAAACGTCCCGATTTTTTATGGGACAATGTGACTATAGTAAGAAAATGCAAGGCTGATGGGAAAGTGGGGTCCAAGGAAGCCAACGCCTCTCATCATAGGCCTAAGTATGTGACAGAAAACATACCTAGAAGAAAGGGTACAAGAAAACTAAAATTTGAGAACCCTTTGCCTTCCGACCAATCAAGGGCAGTATCACCAAATTGTTTGGAGGAAATGGTGGTGGAGACAATCCTTCATGACACCGTTTGGGCTATAAGAAGGATTCCAGCTCACAACTGTGTACAATGTCAAGGATGGTTGGGAGCTAGAGAGGGAAAATGCAAAAAACCTATAAAAAATACGTCACATGGGGTGCCTACACCTTCATTTTGGGGCATCATGGAGTGGTCTAGCTCACGAGGAGAAGCTACCAATCAACATAGAATGTGGCGCCAGTTCATGTGGTTTTGTAATAATAGTGTGGACCATACATGGAACATTTGTTCTTCCATTCAACATATACCGCCCAAGGTTCCACAACTATGGCCAGTGGCACGAGATACTAATTTGACCGTAGAAGAAATCCACATGTTGGAGAGTGGTGGGTTTGTTTTACAAAAGGCGGCACAAGAGGCAAATGTTAATGAGGGCTCGTGTAGATATCGAAGAGGTGTTTTACAACGTGTAGGGAAAAGGATAGACTCAGCATTGGCTCTAGATGCAATTGTGAAGGGCCACACAATGGTGAAGGCCTTAAAGCCAGGGTTTTTCAAACTAGAGACAACTAACTCAAGTGTCATGCATGAGTGTTATGATGTGCACATTGCAAAGAATCCAACATGTAATTGCTGGGATTTCATGGATAGTGCTGCAGAAGGAAAAGCGTATTTGGCATGCAAGCACCTGTACTATGTGTACCTCTTTGAGTGTTTGGACTGGATGCAAATGACAACATGTTTATACGCCAACCCACACTCACTGAAGAATACTTGCACATTGTATTTGGAAACAGAAGAACTTTTCCAACACCACCTATATAGTGACCAGCAATGCAATGCTAACACTACCTCTTAGCACAACCACATTTTATTTTTTTGAGAGTCACCATTATAGAATCCATTTGAATGGCAAGCATTTAGTGAACTTGTCTCTCTTAATTTGACAAGCAAAATCACGTTTTCTAGAGTTAACACAATATAAATGTACATTTGGATTGCATGTATGAATTGTCTTGTATCATATTTGTTGGGGAGAGGAGGGGAAGGGAGAGAGAGGGGGAGGGGAGGGAGCTATCAATGCATTGAAATTAAAGTTCTAAAAACACCGAGTGGCTACCCAAGCATTCACATTAGTGTGTGTGTGTGTGTGTGTGTGTGTGTGTGTGTGTGTGTGTGTGTGTGTGTGTGTGTGTGTGTGTGCGAGAGAGAGAGAGAGAGAGAGAGAGAGAGAGAGAGAGAGAGAGAGAGAGAGAGAGAGAGAGAGAGAGAGAGAGAGAGAGAGAGAGATGTTTAGGATTTAAGAGAAGCGTTTGTTACAACACATGCCATAATCTGATGTGAGGCATTATGATACAATATGGAATAATTGCATGTATGAGAGAGAGAAGTGAGAGAGGGAGGGAGATAAACACGGAGAGTGGGTGAGTGACTAAGATTTATATATGTGTGTGTGTGTGTGTATAGGTGAGAGGGAGAGAGAGAGAGAATATAGAGTGAGAGGGAGAAATTGCATATACAACCCTAAACTCAGAGAGAGTTTGTTACAACACATGCCATAATCTGATGTGAGGCATTATGATACAATATGGAATAATTGCATGTATGAGAGAGAGAAGTGAGAGAGGGAGGGAGATAAACACGGAGAGTGGGTGAGTGACTAAGATTTATATATGTGTGTGTGTGTGTGTATAGGTGAGAGGGAGAGAGAGAGAGAATATAGAGTGAGAGGGAGAAATTGCATATACAACCCTAAACTCAGAGAGAGTAAAGACATGGAGTAATTCGTAAGAGAGAGAGAGAGAGAGAAAGAGAGAGGTGTGGGCCAAGGTGTTCCATTCTTCCAAGATGATTGCATGAATGAATCCACGTTATGTGCTAGAGAGAGAGAAATTGTTTACATGAGATGGAGTATTATTTGATCGAGTGTGCTAGAAAGAGAAAAAGAAAATATACACGTAGAGGGAGAAACAAAGAGAGAGAGAGAGAGAGAGAGAGAGAGAGAGAGAGAGAGAGAGAGAGAGAGAGAGAGAGAGAGAGAGAGTGTGTGTGTGTGTGTGTGTATGTGTGAAGGTAGTGGTGGCAATCATGGAGGTGGTGGGGGTAATCGTGGAGGTGGTGGTTGGGGGTAATGGTGGTGGTGATGGAGGTGGCAATAGTATTGCTGATGGCCGTAGATGAGGGTGGAGGTAGCATGGTGGTGGTGGCAGCAGTGGCAACGGCGGTGCCAATGGTGGTGGAGGAAGTTGTTGTGGTAGTGGTGGATGAAGTTGTAGTGGTGGTGGAGGTCAAAAAAATCAAGGAGTGGAATAAGTGGACTATGTGGAACAAGAAATGGAGGTTGCCTAGAGAAGCTCGCTCAAAAGCTCACTCAAAAAGCTCGCTTCTCGCACGCACTCGAGCCAGACAAGTTGTGGATTGTAGTGGTTCAGGATGTTGGGGTCCCCAACCCAATGCTCCCTAAACACTTTGCAGAGTGTGGAAAAAATCACCTATGGGTTGGGGTCCTATGCTCCCGAGGGAGGTAGATGTTTTTGGTTTTTGATCACTCGAGCACCTGAGAGGGAAAAGGGCCAAGTGATAAGTGCCCCTGCTACGTAGGATGGATCTTGAGGCTTAGCGAAGCTTAGAGGGGATTTGAGCTAGTGAATTCCATGTTGACCATAGGAAAGAGTGCGATCACATATAGCCCAATCCTATGAGATTGGAAGGTCCTAAGACAATGTCTTTTTATGGAAAGACAGTTTTGTATCATTTATGTAGAGTGATGGTTCTGCTTGTTATTATGAAATAAAGTATTTGATTTTTGAATTATTTATTATGTGTGTGCTAAAGATTGAGTTTAACAAACCCAATTTAACTTAGTAATAAAAGGAAGCTACTTTTTTTAATGTCCAAACAGCGTGGTAGTGTGTTTTGCCAATTAGAAAACTAAAGCAAACCCAATCAAGGAAAGTGGGAGGCTTTGATCCTGACAATTGAATGCCTATGGCTAGATGGACTTGATAAGTTGGGTAACTTTCCAACACTAGATATAGTTCATTAAATCGTGACCCTCCCAATATCAGTAGGATTAGTTACCAAGTTTAACACTGTTTTAGGGGGCCGAAGCTGAGATTTTACCTTATGGGTAGGGGGATCTAGTTACACTCTCTCCTGTCTCTCACTCTCTTTGAACCAAGTGCGATGTTAACCTCTCTCCTACCTTTGATTGATTACAAAATGGTCTTTCTTAGGTGGGCGTTAGATTTCTGTTAGGGGTGACTTGTCCAAGCTTCCCTCTTGTGAAGTAGAACTGAGATTCCCATGTTCAACTAAGTCCTAGGTTTCCCATGGGAAGACTGGATGGTGATGTGCATGGATATGAATTTCGATCGACTACTAAGAGGACTCCTTCAGGTCTGTTGGAGGAGACACCTCACGTCTAACTATGTTGGTCTGGCTAGTGCTAGAGAGCCACTATCAGGCCCATTTTAGGTCGCGACATTCAATTACAGTGTGAATGTAAAGCATGATTGGTATACACTTTTCTTACCATTCACTCAAAGTGTGAGATTACCTAGTTAATTATCTCCAATTGAAACTTGTTAAAGCAATGCATGTGGTCTATAAACAAGCAATGCTTTTGTCTAATTTCTAGCTTGTATTGAGTGCAAGAACACAAGTCACACTGATTAAGCTCATGATCCTAGATATCACCACCATCGATTTGCAGGAAGAAGTGTATATGGATCAACTAGCAGGTTATGAAGATTTAGAGCATCCCACATATGTGTGTAGGTTGAAGAAGGCGCTCTATGGGCTCAAGCAAGCACCTAGAGCATGGTCTGACAAGATTAGAGAGTATCTTGTCAATATTGGCTTTTATGTTTCTGGTGTTGATCACTCACTTTATGTGAGAAAGGGAGATGCAGGTTTGGTCATCATAGTCATCTATGTGGATGACTTGATTATTACAGGTGATAGTGATAGTGGGATTGCTGAAGTCAAGGACTTTTTGAAGAAGAAGTTTGAGATGAAGGATTTAGGTGAGCTAAGGTACTTCCTTGGCATTGAGGTGATCAGATGTGACGATGGTATATGGTTGTCCCAAAGACAGTATGGCTTGGATATGTTGTCCAAGTATGATATGACAGCATGCAAACCACTTTCAGTTCCGTTGGAGCAGAATGTAAAGTTGAGTACTGATGTTGGGGATGAGATAGAAGACCCTACTATGTTCAGGAGGATAGTGGGGAGTTTGATCTACATTACAATTACAAGGCCAGACTTGAGCTACGTTGTTGGTCTTGTGAGTCACTTTATGCAAGTACCTAGAAAGCCACATTTGGATGCAGTCAGACACATATTGAGATATGTGAAGTCCACATTACATTATGGACTTTTCTATGAGGCAGGTACAGATGTACAGGTGTTTGGATACACAGATGTAGATTGGGCTGGTAGTATGTCTGATAGAAGATCTACCAGCGGATACATGTTCTCTCTTGGTAGTGCAGCAGTTACTTGGAGCAGCAAAAAGCAATCTATAGTTGCTTTGTCGAGTATAGAGGCTGAGTATAGAAGTGCTGCTGTTGTAGCATGTGAGGTAGTATGGCTGCAAAAGTTATTGGCTGATCTAGATGTGCAGGTGGAAGGTCTAGTTGTCATTTATTGTGACAACATGAGCAGTATACAATTGGCTAGGAACCACGTGTTCCATGCTAGGAGAAAACATATTGAGGTACACTACCACTTTGTGAGAGAGAAGATACTAGCAGGTGAGATTGACTTGGTGTATGTCAACACACAGGATCAGATAGCTGACATCTTCACGAAGGCATTGGGTACAGAGAAGCTTCAAAAGTTTTGAAGCTTACTTGGAGTTGCAGAGATGCAGTTGAGCTTGAGGGGGAGTGTTGAGATGACGAGCTCAACACATGCGGACATTAATGATGGACCGCCTGGTTAGATGGGTCCGCATGTCTACACTTAGCATGTCGGTGGTCATTATGACTCTCACATGGCCACTGACTCATTACTTATTACATTCAGGTTGTTACACCTATTTACAGATGGCATAGTTATAGCGCCAGTGGACTAGTGTAGTTGATTATGCATTGTTTGACTTAGTAGGCCACTTTCCTTTATGTTTTATCTTATCTATACTTTTTGTACATTGTAAAGTGTGTGGAAGAAGAAGAAGAAACCAGCAAGAAAACGTTTTGTCCCCCATCTCTCTTCTTGTCTCTTGAGTGAGCTTCTCCTTGTGCACTCTGTGTGTGTTCGGTGCAGCATCTTGAGCAAGTCCCCCCACCACGCGATTCTTGACATGGGAAGGCTTACAAATTTGTTAGAGCTTACTCTTCTCAGCTATTGGAAGATTTATTGTTGTAATACCTTGTTAATAGCAAGTCTATAGCTTAATGCTTATGTATTTTATATATTTTGATGCCCACATGCTATCGGGGGTGCTACCTAGACATATGGATGCTTGCCATTGATGTATATGCATGGTTATGATCTTGTTGAGCTTTGAGATTTGGTTTAGAGATTGATTCTATACCTACTTGCAATGGTTACTTTCTCATTGGTTTCTCAGTTACGTGCTTGAAGACCTATTGTATGTATATGCTCCTGGAAGTACACTTGATGTACTTGGGCTTTTCGAATGCTATGAGCTTTATGTATTGAGATTACTTTGATATTACTTTGACATTACAAATTTTCTTTAATGGGAGTGCTTTGGCATTTCCTTGTAAAGCTTCATTCATTAGTCGCAATCTCTTGTTTATATACATGCTCAGTTGGATTATGCATAATTGTCTATTGTGGGCTGATCTACTTTTTGGTTTGGATACATAGTACTTATTCCTATTAGTAAGTTGTCAATGGTGGATATATACTTGGTAAGCACTTTGGTATGCATCTATGTACTTGACACATTTGGATATTTGACAATATTTGGTACATGATGGTTTATGCTCTTTCTTGACACTACTAGTTACATTCTGCATCCTAGTTGCTACCCAGATTTTCTTGGCAAAGGGAGCTTGTGCCATTTTGGACTTTTGCCTATAGTTGCATACTCCTTTACTATAGCTTTATAGAAAACAATGCTAAAACTTAGTTTTGAATCATTTTGTTGAGAAGCCATACATTGCATTGCACACCATCTCTTGCATTCAGTTTTGGGTTGATTTACTATTATTACAATACCCATTCTTTCTTTGCTTTGCAGTCATAATGGTATCTGTTTCAAGTGCTCCTAGGGATAGTACCATTTTCAACATTGAGCAATTGGATGGCAATAACTTCAAGTATTGGAAGACCTAGGTATGGCAAGTTTTGGTTCAAAAGAACTAATTAAGGCCATTGAAAACTAATGGGATAAAGCATGAAGAGTATGATATTGAGGGTTGGACTGGTCTTGATAAGTTATGCATGTCCACTTTCATTTTTCTTTTTTCAAAGAAGGTTTACTTTAATGTCATTGAGACTGAGAGTGACGCATGGTAGTTATGGAAAAAAAAAGTAATCTTTACGATAGTGAAAGCCCTATTTTACAATTGTATTAGATTAAAAAGCTCACGAAACTTCTTATGAAGGAAGGCAGTGCTATGCCTTTTCATTTGAATGGGTTTCATTCTATTTCTAGCTAGCTTATTTTATGGAGGATTACCTTTGAGGAGAACATGAGGGCCATGTTCTTACTTGTCAATCTCCGTAAGTCATGGGATACTTTCCACATTCCCATAAGCACTAATGTGCTTGCGGATGGTTTTAAACTCAAAGATGTCGAGGGTGCCTTGCTTATTGGAGAAGCAAATAGAAAGAATATTGATGTAGCCTATGCCTCTTATGCACTCACTGTTAGAAACCATAATAATTGCAAATATGGTAATGAACACCATAGCAGAGATACACAACATGATAGGTCAAATTCTAGATCTTGTGGGTAGGGTCACATGAAATCATGTGCCCCATGTCATCTCTTACATCTCATTATTATAGGCAATAGGGTCATGCTTGGTCATAGTGACATAAAATGCACCAAGGTAGGTGAGATAAAGGTAAGGAAAAAGTGTAGGATAATGCTAAGACTTCAATTGATCATAGTATCACAAAGTCTACTATCAAGTTTGAGGAGTCAAATACATTGGAGTATATTTTTTATGGGAATATTCTAGCTTCTTCTTTATCTAATGCCTAGCTCCTTGATATTCGGTTCTCTTTCTCTCAATGTTGGTTGTGATTGATGGTAAATTCATGGCAAGGGTATGTGATGACAAGTTGCCATGGGAATAAAGGAATGTTTTTTGAAAGATGATATTAGGGCTTAATGCCTTGGCTATTCTTGATTCTTAACTGGATTGATTAAGGAAGGATATTTTGCACGGGTGGATCAACTCCAAGATAGCATCGCAGATTCAACTTGAGAAGGGCACTGCCCGATTCACAAGTCGAAGGTCGAGTGGTGAAAAGGCCAACCAAGAAAATAGTGTTTCACTCCTAGGCAACTTGTGGGTCATGTGGAGCTCTGGACACCCTTTGACACATCCGGAACGGAGTTGAGGACCTCCATGACCCCAATGTCTATGGCATTGGAAGATCCTATTCTGAATAAAGGATGGAAATTATGGTGCCATGTGATTTGGACCGGGTACTTCTGCAAGGCAGAAGGGATATATAATTTCTCATGTATGGGCAAGAGACAAAGATTAACTGGAAGATAAGTTAAGGAACTTTTTTATCAAAAGGATTGCTTGCTCTATTTTCGTGTCAGTGCTATAAGTTATGCAAACGAACCATGTTCCCTAAAAGGCTTAATTAAGGAAGTTGATTTTAAATGTCACACATAAATGTGGTAGGACTTAATTAAATAACTAAAGAACACCTATTGAGGGAAACAAGTGGACGGAACCCCTGATGGGCCTGTCCTACGACAGGGTGGTCCCAGAGAATTGGGAGGCTTCTCATAAGGTTGTACCGACCCTTAATAATTGTTAGGTTGGAACCTCGATTCATGCCATTTTAGGGACCAGAATGGGACTATGCCCTATAGAGAGAGAGGTTGAGCGGTGCATCCCTCTCGTTTCCCATTATCTTTGAATGCCATGGATCTGCTTTGGATTGGGTATCTCTGCATAAAGTAGGATATCCAGGACTCGACCCTAGAATGTTGTCAGGAGACCTTGACCACTAGGAGCCCATATTTCAGGTCAATCACAGTGGCTTTGGCTGCGAATGTTCCACGGACTCGAGAAACGCTAGGTGACAAACCCCGTAACATTCCATGGGAGTGTCAGGCGGCATCGCTTAGATTCATCTCTCGATGGGCCACTAGAAACGTGCTTGGATAGCCGATAACTGAGCACATTACAGTTGGTATTAGAGCAAAACTTCATAATGATATATGATTGATTAATGTATGGTTCGTATACATATCCTAAACAAAGTAACTGAGGTGGTATGGCTTGATTGTCAGGCACCTTATGCACCCACGAATGCTAACATGCAAGAGAAGAAATTCCTTCTCAAGCAGATTAAGGCACCCAAGTTTGGTGGAAAAGGGACAGACGGTGTAGCGAAGGCAGAGATATGGATTGAGTTGATGAATGATTATTTCTCTATTGTAGGAATTACTTTTGCCAATCAAGCAATGATATCCAAACTTAAATTAGTTGGCTAGGCTCAGATATGGTGGAAGCAATGGTGCAAAGACCGAGGTGTTTCTGAAGCCGCTATCACTTAGGCTCAACTACTACTGAAAGATGTTGCACACGGATGATACCTTCCACCAACTTACTAGACTTTGAGGATGAAGGAATTCTTCAAGCAAAAGCAACTAGAATTAACCTTGGAAGCCTACTACTCAAAGTTTGTAACCCTACTAAAATATGCACCACCTATGGATATTGCGCAGCAAGTATCCAAGTTTTTCCATGGCCTGAACACTCCTCTAAACCACCATCTTGAAGCAATGCGTCCAACAGACTTGCAAGATGCATTACCTCAAGCAAAGCCAATCATCCAAGAACTTAAACCGGGAAATTGTGACAAAGTTGATTCTTGAGATCAGGACAAGAGATGCCACACATGCTGAGAGATAGGGCACATCCGTAGGAGATGTCCCAACCATCGATACTTCCAATGCAATGAGCTAGAGCACATCCAAGAAATTTGCCCTGACCTAAGTCCAGAAGATATTGAGCCTCCAAGGAAGCGAAGCTACACAAGTAGAGTCTTTGGCTATATCAAGGAATCAGACGAAGACGAAGACCTAGAACCTACTACACCTCTTCAAGATGATTAGAAATCCTATAAAATTTTTAACGACATGTAATGCAAATTATATTGGGAATAAATCGTGCTCTTGTACCTACGATTAATTGCAATAATATGAGTTGCACTACTTGAATCATTAAGAGTAGCACAGCAACCGCATGGTGGGTCCTAACCCATAGGTCCTAAGCCTCATTAATGCTTGTCTTCCTCAGTTTCTTCCAAGATGAAACATCTCGAGTTCTCTAAGGGGGAGAGGATGTAATATCCCTGCTCGCATAGGAACCCCCCACCCCCAAAATAATTAAAAGTAATTCAATTTTTTTAATTACCCTCTCCTCCCTTGTCATCGTTGAACAAGTGGTGGGGGGGAGGAAGAAGGAGACCATGGCAATGATAGGGATGACGTGGAGGGAGGAGTAGATGACGAGGGAGAAGAGGGACATGACGATAGGGAGGAGGAAGATGATGATGTGGAAGAGGAAAAAGGTGATGATGACAAGGGAGAAGGAGTGGAAGAGGACGCTGACGAAGAGTTAAAAGACGATGAGAGTGACAATCCCAAGGGGGAGGCCACGTGGCCTATCATCCCCAGGCTACTTCAATCAGTCCGCAACATGCCATGCAGATGGATAAGTGGTGGGTGGACACCACCACTGCCACTCCACCTCCTTCCCCATTATAAAAACCCCCCAATGGCAAAGAGAAGGGAGGTCAAAATAGCACACTAAGAGAGAGAGAGAGAGAGAGAGAGAGAGAGAGAGAGAGAGAGAGAGAGAGAGAGAGAGAGAGAGAGAGAGAGAGAGAGAGAGAACCTTCTAAGAAGATTCTTCTTATCTTCCCCTCCTTAGAGGGTGGGCACACGCGTTTACCCTTCCCCTCTTATTCATGAGCTTAACCCCCCTTGCGATAGAAGAGAGGCACCCTAGCACGCTATCTCTCCAAAGAGAGAGAGAGAGAGAGAGAGAGAGAGAGAGAGAGAGAGAGAGAGAGAGAGAGAGAGAGAGAGAGAGAGAGAGAGAGAGAGAGAGAGAGAGAGAGATTTATAAGCTGAAAGTATGGCCCCAAAATGGAGGGAGAAAGGCACCAATGGTAATCCCACATCCAACCGTGGAGCCACCGGTCAGGGCATTTTCGTTAATGCAAATACAATGTTGGGTCTAGATAATTCATCTCCGAATACCCAGGTACTAATTGCCATCTTCTCTATTCATTGAGACATAGGCTATCTTGCTTCAGCATGTGCATGAATTCATGTAAAGGAGTAGCTTGAATTCATTTTATCCTATTGTTATGATTTGGCATTTGATTATTTCTTTTAACCCAACTTAGTTGCATATGGCTTATTTACCGATAGAGCAATTATAAGGAAGAATTAGTCAAGGGTTACGAATGGTATAATCATTAAAGAAATGACATTAAAGGATTGTGCATACAAGTGCTAGGTTAAAGCATAGTCAATGCTTACAAATAGCATAATTGCAAAAAGAATATGGCATTAAGAATCATGAATATAAAGTCCTAGTTTAAAGATTAGATACTGCAAAAGTACTTAGTCTAAGAGCCCAAACATTAAGAAAAACTAGATTCTAGCTCAATACAAGGCTTGTTGGAGTCTAATTACTTGAGATCATCTCGTACTTATCTTATCAAGTATTTACACATTATACCTATATCATATTTGATATATGAGAATAATTTCTTGTTTGCTTCATGGCTTTGACTAAGAGCTAGTACAATAAGTTAATCATAAGGATTAAAACCAAGATGTCTTCAAATCCGTATGATAACTATGACTATCACCAATCCAATTCAGGGTTGGGTTATCGATCAATGTAAGTGATCTATAGAACTTACATCTACAGTTTTTGAAATATTAACATATGCCCTACTGAGTGTTAAGTAAAATTTTGCATGGTATCGCTCTTTGACCCCAAGGGGGAGAGCAAATATACGATGGAAATGTTATCATGTCTATTCTTGCCATTTTAGAAAAGAATACCATTGTTTTTGTTGGTTGATCAAACAACACCCTAAATGCTTTTACAATCAACTAATTGTTGGATTGTAGTTTGGATGATTATTCCAAGTTCTTCTGATTGATGGTAATTCATGGCAAGGGTATGTGATGACAAGTTGCCATGGGAATAAAGGAATGTTTTCTGAAAGATGATATTAGGGTTGAATGCCTTGGATGTGCTTGACTCTTAACTGGATTAATTAAGGATATTTTGCATGGGTGGATCACATCCAAGATCTCACCGTGGATCAAGTCAAGAAGGGCACTCCTCGATTCACGGGCTGAAGGTCGAGTGGTGAAAAGACCAACCACACGGAAATGGTGTTTCACTCCTAGGCAGCTTGTGGGTCAGGTGGAGCTCTCGACACCCCTTGCCACGCCCAAAACAGAGTTGAGGACCTCCATGGCCCCAATTTCTGTGTTGTTGGAAGATCCTATTCTAGATAAATGATGAAAATTATGGTGCCATGTGATTTGGATCGGGTACTTTTGCAAGGAAAAATGGATATATAATTTCTCATGTATGGGCAGGAGACAAAGATTAACTGGAAGATAAGTTAAAGAACTTGTTTGTCAAAAGGATTGCTTACTCTGTTTTCATGTCAGTGCTATAAGTTACATGAACGAACCCTGTTCCCTAAAAGGCTTAATTAAGGAAGTTGATTTTAAATGTCACACATAAATGTGATAAGACCTAATTAAATAACTAAAGAATGCCTATTGAGCGAAGCGGGTTGGTGGAACCCCCAACAAGTCTGTCCTATGGCAGGGTGGTCCCAAAGAATTGGGAGGCTTCTCACAAGGTTTTATCGACAATCGGACCCCTAGTCATTATTAGGTTGGAACTCGATTCATGCCATTTTAGGGGACCGGAATGGGACTATGCCCTGCGGGTAGAGAGGTTGAGTGATGCATCCCTCTCATTTCTCATTCTCTTTGAACCAAGTGCTACATGGATTTTCTTTAGTTTGAGTATCTCTGCGTAAAGTAGGATGTCCATGACTCGATGCTAGAATGCTATCAGGAGACCTTGACCACTAGGACCCTAGGATTCAAGTCGATCCTAGTGGGCCACGAACATTCCGTTGCAAGGCAGACTTGAGAAGCCCTAGGCGGCAAACCCCATAACATTCCATGGGAGTGCCGACTAGCATCACTTAGATTCATATCTCGATGGGCCACAAAAAACGTGCCTGGATAGTCAATAGGCGCATTACATACCTACTTTCTAGCACTTTCTTACTATGGTTGAGAACTAGTCCAGACATAGTCTAAAATGCCTATGATCTAAAAATGGGAATGAATATATGTCATGTGATTTTTAGTAGTTTTGTGATGATCGGGGTACTAAGCATTAGTAAATTCCCAGAATGGTGTTGCAGAACACATGAATATGACTATTCAAGAAAGAGTCAACACAGTATGCTAAGTTAGATAGGCTTACCCCATACCTTTTGGGTTGAGGAAGTTACTATTGCAATTCCCTTTATTAATAGATTCTTATGCAATGCTCTTGCTAGAATAGTTGGAGAGGAGGTATAGTCTAGTAAACCTCCCTTATATGCTTATTTGGGAGTCTTTAGATGTAAGGCCTTCTACCATATTCCCAAAGACAAACACAATAGGCTCCAAAGTTTGTCAAATGTATCTTTCTTGGATATGGTGATGTAGGTACATTATGTGTCCTCTATACATTATGCCATGATGATAGATTATGGTGAGTCCTTTACTTGTGTGAGAAGTCTATGTGTAGAGGTGATAGTCACTCTTGGGAGAGGTCAATGTAGTTTGAGTTTGATTGAGTGTACAATAATCATATATGGGATTTGGTTCCATTGCCTAGTGGAAAACATCCATTGCCATGCAAGTGGATGTATACATTGAAGAGCACCTTTCATCTCCTAAGGTAGCATATAAGGCCCAATTATTGGTTGTTAAGGATTTTAACTCGATTTTAAACATGAAAAGGGAGTTGATTTTGAGGAGATATTCTCCTTGTGGTCAGGATGACTAGCCTTCACTTGGTTTGTGCAAATGGACTTGGACTTGTACCAGATAGATGCGAAAACATCTTTCTTACATGGGGACCTACATGAGAACATCTATATGTAACAACTTAAGGGCTTTGTGGAAAAGGGCATGGAACACCTAGTGTGTAAGTTGTGGAAGTGTCTTTATGGACTTAAGATGGCTCCTAGAGAATGTTGTCATAATTTGAATGCTTTCATGCATCCACAATCATATTCCTGTAGTAATATGGATTTGTGTCTTTACATGAAGAAGGCTTGTGATAATAGACTTACCATTTTGGTACTATATATTGATGGCATGTTGCTTTTTGTTGGGAGTGCTCGTGATGAGATGGATGCTCTGAAGACTTAGCTCAAGAAGATCTTTGAGATGAAGAACATGGGGTATGCTTCTCACATACTTCGTATGCGCATTATGCACAATCTCTCCAAGGGACTTCTTTACTTGTCATGGAAAAAGTACATTCATAAAGTACTTGCGTGGTTCCATATGCAAGGTAATAAGGCAATTGGAATCCCTTTACCTTCTCATGTAAAGGTGAGTTAGGCAGATTGTTGTCCCCGATTAGATGATAAGAGACCCAAGATAGCCAAGGTCTCACATGCATCCATAGTGGATAGTTTGATGTATGCCATGATAGGAACTAGACTTGACATATCATTTATATTGGGAGTTATGGTTTTCTATATGGTGACATTTGGCAAGGGACATTGGGATGCCATGAAGGGTATCATGAGATGCCTTAAGATCATTGTAGACCTATATCTTTGCTATAGTAGCCAGGATACTAGAATCATGGGTTGCACAAAAAGAGATTATGTAGGACATGCAGATAGTAGGAAGTCCATCTTTGGCCATGTCCTTACCTTTTTTGGAGGTGCTATTTCTTGGATGTCTAGGATGTAGAAATACACTACCTTGTCTACTACTAAGGCTAAGTATATTATAGCTATTGAGGCTTGCAAGAAGGCCCTATATAGGGTTAGGCTACTTGATTGTAGACCTTGATATCATAGATATAACTCCTACATTGCATGTTGACTCTATGAGTGCCATCCAATTGGCATGTTATCCATTCTTTCATGCAAAGACAAACCATTTTGAGATCCAATATTAGTTTATCAAAGAGGTGGTTGGAAACAAGGAGATAGAGCTTGTCAAAATCTTTACAAATGAGAATCTTGCTAATCTACTCACTAAAAGTCTCCTAGGAGAATGTTATTCCTTCCTTAGGAATTTGATGGGAAAAAGATGAGATGACATCTTTTCCTCATCCAGTTTCCTGCAACTTACGAGTCTCAGCTAAAGCTACAGAGCTTAGTTATATATACACACTATGCACTGTTACATTTTTCTTGTTTTCTCCTCACTTAGACACATTCACTTTTAAGTGGGAGATTTTTGGCAGGCTGTTTGTGCTTGAATTCCCACATTTAATTTTATTTAGTGCCCACACGCGTACACATTGTAGGTGGAAGCCACCCATCACTATCATTTTATTCTTTATTCTTACTATGACAATAGAATAAGGGAAGGTAGGACACACATTGTGACTATTGGAGTTTCCACATATGATCTTACTCTCTCTTCTTGCTTCCACTTTTTCTCTCATTCTTGCTTACCCTTTCCATCTTTCACAATATGGAGGATGGTGATGATGGTGTGCATGCTATGGAAAAGGGCAATAAACATCCAAAAAGATTGGGGGTTCCAACCCTTGGGGCTTATCCCCCAAAGGCAATAAAGGAAAAAAGTGTTACTTTTACATTTGAAAAATAATAACTATTAAGATTAAAGAACAAGAAGAAGTAGAAGAGGAAAAAGATAAGCCCTTGTTTGTGCATGGAGATATGTCTCTTGTTCTTTCTCTCTTTTGACCACAAATTAACCCTCCTTCTTACACACAAGGCAACTTCTCCTACTCCTAACCACAACCACTATTTTCTTTCTATGGGGGAATCCCCCATTTCATGTGCTTGAAGGTATACCTTTGATTCTCTCTCTTGTAAGATACACCCCCATTCATATGCAGGAAGGTGCCTTTGGCACAACGTAGAGAGAAAAATACAAGTAATACATTCTCTTTCTAATTTCATGTGCAATAATGTCCAAGAACTCTCCTTTTCTTTTTCCTATTTTTTAATTGTTTATTCTCTTTATACTATCAACAATACTCAAATAAATGTGGCAGAAGAGAAAATTTCCATTTTATTCAAGAGATGACAAAATTCAAGGGCCTAATGTCAATTGATGAAAAATAGGAATTAACTGCTCACATGTGTTTTGGAGTTGGGAAGCATGCATTCCCTCTATTCCATAATGTGAAATGTATTTTGGAGTTGGGAAGCATACATATCCTCTATTCCATAATGCGAAACATGTTTTGGAGTTGGGAAAGCATAAATCTCCTCTATTCCATTATGCAAAATGTGAAAGAGACTAGGTTGTCGATATGTTCGTGGTCCCAACAAACAAAACCAAAAAATGTTGTGCTCACAAGCCCAATGTTGGGATTATTGGACACAGCCCTCATCGTTAATTCAAGGGCACAATGCACTTAGTCATGGCTACCTTTCATCTATTAGCGAACTCACATGCAAGATGCTTATGATGAACCCATCTACCATGCGTGTAATAGGAAGACTCAAAGCACGAATGTAGTTAGCATAATTGCCAACCTACCTCATTGTTGCTATGGCCTCTTGATAAGCACACTCCATGATCTGTGCAATGCTCCTTGGTTGCTCCATGTCCTCATATTCACCTTCTCACACAATGTGAAGAGGAAAGTATGAAGAAGAAAGGTGGTAGTAATGCAAATGAGCTTCACATACCTCCCGCACTTCCTATCAACTCTACCTCACACACACTCCCTTGGCCTTGCTTCTTATGAAGAAGAAGGGTTGCAGTAGAGAAAGCAAGCTTCACATACATCCCTCACTTCCTAACAACTCTACCTTATGCACAATCCCTTGACCTCTCACCATGGATGGATAAGAAGAGCACAAGCTTATTTCCACCCTTTTTGGGCATCCATCTCACACTTTTGGCCTCTTTGGCCTTTACATTGCATGCACTTTGAAATTCACTCAAGAGAGACTAAAATCCAATAAAAATTATTACAATTTGCATGGTAGTGAGCCTAGCTCTCAATTTGACATTGAAACCAACATCTCTACATAGGAAAAATGTAAAAAAAATTGTTTGTGCTTCATTTTCTTGCTAGCTCCATTCACTACATGATGGGCTTAGCATAATCCTAGTGTCATGCTTCCATTTCCTTTTACATGTTTTGTGAATGACCAAGTACACACTTTGGAGATACCAAGTACATTCTTCTTTGATAAATCTCCTCCTATTTTGACTTTTTATAATTAAAAACAATGAGATATAGATTTCCTTGACACATCCAATTGCTAATTATCTTGTTTCTCTTTGGGTCGATGAGCCCCTTTGAGTTGAAGGATGGAATTTCAAGAGCCCACATGCTCATTTCCTAGAGGATTTGGAACTTTTCAACTTAGTTTACAAATCTATGTGTGTCTCCATACTAATCTCCAGTTTTGAGAGTCCCCTCTTTCCCATTCTTGTATATGAATATATAAGTACTTAGCTTCTGCCCATTTTTGGGATCAACAAGCTATTCAAGTAGGGATTCTTCTTCAACCTATGATTTGAATTGATCCTTCAAAGGTTTGTTTATTTCAAAGTCATTGATTTCATGTTTTAGGAAATCTTCTTCCATCTCTTTTTCTTGGAAATTTGCATTCCATTAGCAAAATTTTCTTCATCTTAGGAGCATAAGCAAACTTGATGTCGAATAGTAATGTTTCTTACCTTTTTTCTTTCTTCTAGGCTTCCTATATGTCTATTAGATTCATAATAAGGGGGATAGACCTACAATTAGATGCTTATTTGAATTTGTTCTTCTTGCTCATTATCTTTTGTTAGCTTTGTTTTGACCCTTTTTATTTTGTACGTTTTCAAAACCTTATTCTTCCTTGGTGGCCATCTATAGTTTCTCCTCCTTGTTCCTTTTATTCAAGTTATCCACTCAAGGCAATCACAAATGAAGTGCTCTTACCTTCACTACAAGGTGGAGGCATGTGAAAGAGGTGGGGGATGTTAGTGATGCCATTTGGTATGGCATAAGTGACACCTATAAGCATCACTAATGGCATTACAAAGTGTCATCCCTTATGCCACACTCATAATGGCACTTGTAGACATCACTTAAGTCATGCCAACAAGCGTTGGTTAATTCATGCTTCTCCGCTAATCTTCCAATGCATCATATAAGTGACAATGAATGTTTCTTATATGACTCTCTTATCTTTTTCCTTTTTGCCTCTAGGCCTGATATAGTAGCCAAAGCCATGGGTTTTATTCTCCCTCTCTCCTTTGCTCTCTCTCTCTCTCTCTCTCTCTCTCTCTCTCTCTCTCTCTCTCTCTCTCTCTCTCTCTCTCTCTCTCTCTCTCTCTCTCTCTCTCTCTCTCTCTCTCTCTCTCTCTCTCTCTCTCTCTCTCTCTCTCTCTCTCTCTCTCTCCACATAGACACACACTTTACACAATAAGCATGCAAAGCTTTGTGAGCTTTTTTTTTTTTGCAATAATGAAATTGGGACAAATCGGCTTTCATTTCTGACAGTCAAATTGGAATGAATTGGCTATCATTTTTGACACAATCAAATTGGCACAAATTGGCTCACATATGCGCAATCAGCATGTTAGTAGATGTAAATGTTAATATCACATGCATTTAATCCCTAATTCAAAAACATCTTACTTGCGAATCTCTCATAAATACAGTATTCAACCTATGAATATCCTTATTACATGATAACCTTAAGTGTGTAAATTTTTTTGGAAAAATGAATTTTAAAAACCCTCCTATGGAATCCACATGGTAGACATACATATTTGTGAGTGCCCCCAAGTCTGCATGAGTTCAATAAAGCATGAAAGGTAAGTGACCTAACTTTCTTGCATTCATAGACTAGAACTAGACTGAAATGATCTTACTTTATAAATCTAAATGTGAATAATAAAAAAATATCACATATAAAAAAAAGTCAAATTATATAGATAGAAAATGTGAATAGGATAAAATATCATGTTAATGGTCATTGCTCTTAGTCTTATGCTCATTCTCAAGTCTATCTACTCTTGGCCACCACCTACTTGTACTCACCTCGCTCAACAATCCATCTATTGTGGTTAGCCTCCTCCTCTTGAGCCACCACATCTATATCACATGCGTCATGAATCTACTATATGTAGAATTAAATAAAACATTGTGAATATAAAAAAACATATACATAAAGAAGTTATTGAACCTAAGATTGGTTTATAACAAGACAACACACTTGCAAAAGAAAGGCTCTAGATAAGCATTGTTTATAGGGCTTGATAACCCTAGTAGTACATAGTGAGCTTGATCTCAATCAGAGTGGGAGAACAACAACAATATTTGGTCTATTAATAAATACAAAATGAACAATCAATTATCACACACAATGGTATGGCTATGTATTTATGTCATTCAAATATTACACTCCCCAAGGTGCCAAGTAATCCCTACATGCCCATCCATCCTAAACGCAAACATGACTGCAGTGTATGCACATTCAAGTTGCCTCTTGTGACATTTTACCAAAAATTTATAAATTTATAAAATTTTATTAAATAATACTTGAGACAAAGGAATGAATTTTCTAACAAACTATGTAAAGAGAATAGAAAAAAAAGTATACCTTTTATTGTGGGAATGTTGTTGTTTATAGAAGCACCTCCCACCAAAAGTGAGTCAGGAATCATTGTGACAACCAATCTCATTGTATTGACTGTCCAAGCACATTTTTAGCAGTCCATCGAGAGACAAATCTAAGTGATGCTGCCTGGCACTCCCATGGAATGTTACAGGGTTTGTCACCTAGGGTTTCTCGAGTCCGCCTCGCAATGAAATGTTCGCGGCCGATCCCACTAGGATCAAACCCTTGAAATCTGGGTTCCTAGTGGTCAAGATCTCCTGATAGCATTTTAGTGTCAGGTCCTTAACATCCTACTTTACATAGAGATACCCAAGCCAAAGCTGACCCATGCCGCACTTGGTTCAAAGAGAATGGGAAACAAGAGGGATGCGCCACTCAACCTCTTTGCCCGTAGGGCATAGTCCCATTCCGGTCCCCTAAAACGGCATGAATCGGGTTCTAACCTAACAATACCTAAAGGCTGGACGACTGTAGAACCTTGTGAGAAGCCTCCCAATCCTCCAAGACCACCCTTCCATAGGGCGAACCCATCGGGGGTTCCATCCTCCCGCTTCCCTCAATAGGCATTCTTTAATTATCTAATTAGGTACCTATCACATTTATGTGTGACATTTAAAATCAGCTTTCTTAATGAATCCTTTTAGGGAACAGGGTTCGTTCGCATAACTTATGGCACTGACACAAAAACAATTCAAACATGTTCCTTGGAAGTAAACTTTATATTAGCATTTTAACTGAGATACAAGTCTTGTCCAAAAGGATGATTTCCGCAATCCATGAGGATGCACCTTATTTCTTCCAAGTTTCCGCCCTTGTATTAGTAATAGAGCCTCGAGAATCTATCTCAAGTCACGTAGATCGTTTAAGTAGGACCAGGAGGTAGGGAATTTACAACTAGAGTCCCCCCCTAGCATCCAAGCATCCTCTTACGTTCAAACTAACCCACGAAGAGACCTCTCATGGGCAAGTGCGGCCCATGTTCCCATCATGGTTATTTAGAACCCCCTTGGATACGGTTGGCAGCCAACTGGGGATGGCTTGGCACGCCCTCCATGAATATAACCTAATTCATTATTCAAATTTCTTTTGTGAGCTTGGATCATACATTCCTTTCACAGATAGTGATTCTAGATTTACAAGCACAAACAACAATGAAGGCGAGTGCTCGAGACATCCGCTAAGGTGGAGTTCCTATTTTTGAACGCTTAGTGTTCACCCCTTTTTGGGTTTTTTTTTCTTGCCTTGATATCAACTTCCATAACCTTCTAAGGGATAGAGAATAGCCTCATTCCAACCTCAATTCTATGTGATAGGAGCGAGCAATTACATTATTAGATCTATATCTGATAGTTTTCGAATGGTAGTTCCCCTAATTTTCTAAGCTTTAGTCCAGGGTTCTTATCTTAAGGTCACCGGTCTTAAATGACTTAAACTAGGATTTCAATTTTCAATTGGTATCCATTTTTCCGCCTTGGAACTTTATCGAGATTTCTAAGTTTACCCTAGGGTTTCCTTCCCTCAAGATAACAAGAGCTTTTGTTTATTTCCTCTCGCAAGTCAAGATTAAAGTAAGTCCTTTTGCAATGCTTAAATAGTTGTGAGCATCGAATGTCACATGGCGAATGGCCATTCTATCTTGTGGATACGACATTCGAGTTTTCTTGTATTGGCTTCGATATGTATCATATTTTAAAAATGATATCCCTAAGGGTGTTTTGGACTCATCACGCCTAGTTGTTAGGATAGAGACCAAAGAGTGTGTTTACTTAACTCCGTTTGACTTATTTACAATTAAATCCTGACTGAATCGAATTAAACCCTAGCCTTACTTACCATATAGGATTTCATTTACCAAACTGCATTCTGCAATTAAGTGTAGCAATTCACATGCGTATCTTAAATCTATCTTTTAAGATGAATCCCTATTATATAGTGCAGCTGAAACTGTCCATGATATCATGCAAATCTAGATGCAAGTCTTTCCTGAGTTGATGATACGATGCAGGATTCCCATTCATGAAAATTCCTTCTAGTGCATTTATGCGAATCATAAAGCGTAACCTAAGTATTTAAGTGCGAATGTACATGAGTTTATCATGCCTAACATAAGTGCGAGTTAACAGTCAATTCACTGTAATGGTCTACAGGATGCAATCGACCTACACGGAATGAACCTAATACTTGGCTTAGTATTGCAATGACTCGTACATGCTTAATTGATTCGTGGCAAATCAAGGTCATTAAGCATTTACAACTACCTTTCCAGTTAAGCAATTTCCTGAATGCAAAAGTATGATTTCTTTTTACGATGATTATGCTTTACTATTCCGTTCATTAAACATCGTAACGGTACCTAGTTTTGGAGTGTCAAATTAGCATTTAAACCTGCAAACCCATTCGTCTTAGTGATGACATCCTTGCTTGATCCTCCTTCCGTGGTGGTTGCGACCTTTCTAGTTGCTTGGGAGAGTTTGTGCTTTGGGGCCATTTCGAAGCTTGGAATACAGCCTTCACTTCTCTCGGAGAACTCCTTTGTGCTAGAGTTTCCTACCCCTTGCCTTGACTTTCGCGATCTTTTTGGCAACTAGAGTCAATCGATGGAGAGATCTCAGGAAATGGCGATGGGGAGAGAGGGTGCTTGAGGCTTCGTCCAAGTAAGGAATTGTCCTTGAGCCTCCTCTCACTCTCACTCACTCACTCACACACACACACACACACACACACACTCTCTCTCTCTCTCTCTCTCTCTCTCTCTCTCTCTCTCTCTCTCTCTCCTACTCTAATTTCCCCTTCCCTCTCCCTCTCCCTCTCCCTCTCCCTCTCCCTCTCCCTATCTCTCCCTCTCCCTCTCCCTCTCCCTCTCCCTCTCTTTATCTCCTTCACAAGTTGGTAGCAAAGGGGGGGGGGGGGGGGGGGGGGGGAAGAGGAGAATAGCATCCATTGCTTAAGGGGCAGAAGGGGGGAAGGGGGGGGGGGGGTGTAATAGGGAAAAGATGAGTGTTAATTTGGGTGGAAGAAATGTTGTGCTAAGGGGTCCTTAACTTCACAGGACCCCTAGATTA
The DNA here is from genome assembly GCF_053477565.2 of Lygodium microphyllum. Taxonomy (NCBI): domain Eukaryota; kingdom Viridiplantae; phylum Streptophyta; class Polypodiopsida; order Schizaeales; family Lygodiaceae; genus Lygodium; species Lygodium microphyllum. The sequence continues at coordinate 8,302,248 of NC_141148.1, read as the reverse complement.
CCCATCGCCCTATGGCTATTAAGGGGAATAAAGGAATAGTGGGGGGGTTGGAGGTGGCACATGTGTGCCCCTCCCCCCCATCGAGATCGTCGTCCTCATCATCTTCATGCTTTGTGATCCTCGGAAGATCCACCACCACCACGTCAACTCCCTCTTGTCATCACGATCTCCTCCTTGCCTCTGTCGACTGCCCGTTTAGCTCCCCCCTCCCTCCGCCAAAACTGACGACATCGCCAAGGAGGGGGTCGTAAAAGAATTTTGTTTTTAATTGATTTTAGGGGGGTCTTACGGTGGAATATTACACTCATGTTTTCTTTTATCATTTTATACTTAATATTTATTTGTAATTTTAACCAAGTACTTCAAAAGTTGAAGCAATAAAATATTAAAATTTTAATTTGAATTTTTTCTTTTTATAAACTTCATTTTGTTTCCATGGCTAGTAACTTTTATTTCTAGGGTTGATAAATAGATTGAGATTCATTCTCTTGTACATCACCATCTTCAGCCTATAAAGGTACTTCTATGATAGGTCATTGTGAGGAGATTTATCCTTGATATTGGAGTGTGTTGCGGCAAGGAAAATTAATATCCCTGTGTCCTTAACCACACGATCAGCCAAATGCATGGTATCGACTGACTTTGTCTCAGTATAGGAGTTTCATGACAGAATTCCATCCCACAATCCATACACAACACTAAGGAGATAAAGCACCATGATATCGCATGCTCTATTTGTGGTTTCTTCATTAACCTCATTTATTTTGTGTTTGACCTCCTCCAAGCCTTTGCCAAATGAGAGAATGCCTCACTTGGTTAATCGCTTTTGTAGCAATGTGGGAGATAATGTCTTGCAAGGGAGCTTCCATGTGACTTTTAGTATAGACCTTTGCACATAGACCTCAAAATTATCAACATATTCTTCTTTTTGAATGTTACTATAGATAATATCCTTGAGGCATGTTTGTTCACCTTTGTGTGTGGCTGGCACATCCTCCACCATTGTAGGTTCATTATCTCAAATCGTATCCCCCTACAAAAAGATAAATCATCCTTATTGACATTGTATTGTGGGGAAAAGAAACCATGAGTCATGCTTGTTTACCAGTAGTTGTCACTTTCCTTGGCACTGCTAGTCCGTGTTCTTGCATTCTTTTCTTCCCTGCATAGGATGAAACATCACTATTGATATCATATAATAATAGAATGTTTTAAAGCTCTCATATCAATGATGAAGAAGGTTTACATGCTTTCACATCATGAGTTTTGTGCACAAGCAAGTTTACCATCTCAAGCAATGTAATATGTGTTTCAATGGAATGCGATGCCATGTCCTTGGCTATCCCTCACTGTCATGTGTCTCTCTAAAGTGGTGTGTAAGGTAAGACTCTCCATTGCAAGATCTGGACAAAGTTGCTTTATCTTTCTATCCATGACAACGATATGGACCTCCTTGGTGGTGCCTTCCACTACAAATCAAGTCCATTAGAAACATGTCAACGATACAGACCTCCTTGGTGGTGTCTTCCACTACAAATCAAGTCCATTGGAAACATGTCAAGGGATGAAACAATACAGATCCTTTGGAACAATTTGAATGAATATGTAATAGATGATAAACTTGCAACTTCCAGTTTTCTTACCTCTACTGCTCAAGAGCATTGTTCATTGCACCGGTGGGATTGTGATATGCTATTCAATGATATCAATCACAGGGCCTACATGGTCAAGTAGTTACGATTCATGTTCAACGATATATTTTCACTACATGAATATAAGAGATGTCTTGGATACAGTACTCAAAACATAAAACCTTTTGGGTGTGGAGAAACCAAATTAATTGGCGATGAGGACCGATCTTTGCTTGGCCTTTCACTACAAATCTAGGTGTTTTCTTGCTCTTTTTTTTTCTTTTTTTGACTACCGCACTACTGGTATCCATTTTTTGTAAACCGATCATAGTCTCTTTACTAGGAGACAACAAAGTGCAATATACTACTAAGAATGCAAGTAATTTTACTTACCACAACTTTGGAACCTTGTGTCTCTTGCATTTGTTTTTTCCTTGAGTATTCTAGATATAAACCTTTCTTGTTGGAGGGTTATTTACCTTTTGGGTAGTTGAGGAAAATAGGGCATCTCTGATATACCTCCTCAACCCACTCTTGCTCTATCTGCTAATCCTTATACATGCACTGATCATCCTACATGTCCACCTAGTCCTGGCATTTTCCTAACAAAGTTTGTATAGCCCTCCTCTTCATTTACCTATACATGAACCTATCAGACAAAGTCACTATTACATTTCTTAAATGGATTGGCAAGATAGCATTGCAAATATGCTATAAGAGAAGGATATTATGATTTATTTATACAAAAGCCTCTATGTTGCCAACTTTGATGACTTCTATGACTCTATATCTTCATAGCTTGAAATCATGGAAGATGGTGCGAAACATTTTCTCTTTATATTTTCTCTTTATCTCTTGTGTGTATTGGAATAACAAATTGTGTTTCACTTGAATGTTATAATAGTCCTCTCGACTTGAGAGTAGTTTCCTTTCACCGTCTTGCAACATGACCCAAAGGGTCTTTTATCTCATCCAACTTCAAAAATGTGTATTTCTCTCTGCTCAAAATAAAGTTATGTCATTTAATAATAATGCGTCAGACTTACTATGTAGATAGTATAGATGAAAGAGAATAACCTTCGTTTAGGCATGTCCATCAATGTTCAAATTTTCTTATCAAACTCTCCATGGCCTTCAGTATCCTTACATGATATGCCTCATTTATCTTTGAGGATATGAATGTATATACTCTCTCCTCATTCAAAACACCCCCGGTATTGGAACCCCACTCCAAGCATGAGACAAATTTGCAATGATAAAAACATTGTTACTCTAGACCAATGTAGTTTGAATACATATAACAAGCAAGTACAAAGAGGTAGCAACTTACTCATTGTACTAACAAGTTATTTCATGATCTTATCCATCAAGTTGTTTTCTATAGAAAGTTTGAACATCTTACTATTGTTCTTTACACAATAGAAATATCATGTCTTTTTTGTGCAAGCTTTTACTATTGTTTCTACTAGATCTTTTATTGCCTTCTTGAACCCTAAAGAATAACTTACATTGTTTTTACTTTCCCTCGAGAGTTGCATGACATTATCAAGTTTCATCTAGACCTTCATATATGATCATTTCCTATTAAGGATTATTGGCCACATGGTTGTACATCCACAAAATTCTTTTCAATATTCTCATATTACATTAGGCTGGACATTATCAAACTTAGAGAGAAATCTTTTGGACTTTTCCCCTCCCATTTATATAGCACATAATATATCCCTTGATTCTCTAGATGATTGTATATACTTCTAAATTTGCACATGGGCCCATGAGAGCCCATTCTTGAAAGGATTTCAAGTATCCAAAAGTAATGTCGGCTTGATAGAATAAGTGTAATCGAAATGCAAACTTGTGAGTTTATCAAGAATGTGTATCCTTTTATGCAAATATAGAAATGTGTATTCTTTCCAATGGAATTTGTAAGTGTTGAGTGTTGAAATGACTTGTTTTTTTGGCTAATTTTTGTTGTTTTTGAGAGCTGAATGGTTGATTTTATGGGATGATTGGTTGATTTAGAAGTGGATTGAGAGTGTTTTGGATGATATTGATTGTGTTTTGGAAGATCATGATGCTTGTTGATGGTTCTGTGATGTTCTGATAGGTTCTGAATGGTTCTGTATACCTTCTGTTTTGTTCTGTTTTGGTCTGTTTTGTTCTGATTATCTTCTGTAAGGAGGGATGGAGTATTGATTGATGAAGAATGAGATATTGTGAAAGCTTAGTGAATGGTTTGTGAGAGTTTGAAATGGTTTGAGAATGAGTGATGTGGTTTTGATGACCTTCTGTAACCTTCTGTAGGTCTTCTGTAGAGCTTCTGCTTCTGTTCTGTTTCTGTTCTGTTCTGCTTCTGTTCTGTTCTGTACTGTAGCTGTTCTGTAGACTGTTCTGTATGCTTCTGTAAGTGTTTTGTGGAATGTATGTGTGACTTTGGGGAAAGTTTTCTAGCCTTGGAAAGAGGTGAATACAAGTGCAAAAGAGCTGAAAGAAGTGGAAGAAGAAGCTGCTGAAGACTCAAGTGAAGACTAGAGTGAAGTGACAGTAGTGAGCTGTGAAGAGACACTGTAGTGGCTCTGGTGACCCTTCATATCAGACATACCTCTTGGGAGGGGTATCCACGACCTAAGAAGGATTATTGAGAGTGATTTTTGAGAGATTGTAGTGAGGATATGATGTATTATTGATGGAGAGAGAGAGAAAGAGTCAGAGATAGCCAATTCTACTCAAACAGAGTGATTGTATATGAGAGATTGAGAGAGAAGGCTATGAAGATATTGAAGATGAATAATATGTGATGTATTTCCATTCAAAGATGGTGTACTTCTTTGCTTTCTTTGTTCCATTGATGGATTTTATGAGGATGTTGAAGAATATGGTTGATTCTATTAAAAACCGTGGGAGATTTACATGATGCTGCATGAAGATTTGTTGTGCCTGGTGTTCTTTTCTTCATTATGATCCTATGAAACATGATAAACAAGCTTGTTGATGTTACAAGATAGATTTTCTTGCAAGAGAATTCCCTTTTCCTTGGTGTTCCTCTCGGGGCTCCAGTAAGACGGCCTCCCAATTTGTATTTTCAATCCTTGAATTGCATCTCTTTGTACCTTCCCTCCACTATTTAGGGTTATTACCCCACTCTTTGCTTTCTTCCTTGATGGGTAGCTCTTAAAATTCTTGTGTTAGATCAACCTAAGGAGATTATTTCAACCATAAAATAAAAGCATAGTTGTGCCATTTTTGCTCTAGGCAAGATTTCATATACACATTTTAGGCCCTTCAAGTCAACACTTAAATGCCATTTCACTTTGAATGACCCAATGTCTTCTAGTCAAGCTAACCTCTTTTGTCTTATGACTAAACATTGATTGGGATGTCTATGTGATGAAAAAGTGATTTAAGAGTCTCATGGCTCTGATTGAGAACTTGTGTTGTGCCTATCCACCATAAATTATTATTAGATTCGATGCTTGAATCATTACCCTAAGATGAAAAATCTCTTGCATGTTATAGAGCTCTATTCATGATTGCAACACTAACACGTTCCTTTTTTTGGTGTTTAAATATGTATGTCTCATCTAGTTTTACCAAGGATGAGTCTCCCCTTTGCATTCTCTAGCATAATGTTATAAATGTGCATCACTATAACTTGCACCCACCTATAATCCTCCCAAACATTGTTCAATCTCTTCCTAATATTGTTGAATTTGGTCTACTGAAAAGCAAGCATATCTTTTTCCTTTGCCTTTATAAAATGCATTGAATTTTTGTAATTGTAGTCACCCAAAAGCATCGTGATTGCCAAGTTTTGCTTTTGCCTCTCTTTAGTAAGGATGTATGGTCTAGAAGATGATATTGACAAAGATTCTTGATCCCCACCTTGTTAATTGTTATATACCATTTTCTACTAATTGAATGCTTCATCATATGCTTCCAAATCTTTCCACATCTACTTTAACTTGAACTTCCCCTAGATTTTCAATAGAGTTGATTTCCTTCCCATTAGCAAAATCTATAATTTTCTTTGTAACCTTGGGATCTACATACAACATGCTAGCTATACAGTGTTAGAGCTAGAAAAGAAGGAGTACTTCCATAGTTGATTATAAGTTTGAAAGACTTATCCATATAAATTGATGGTATCTAGATATCAAAGCATTGATCATTTGCTCCCTTATTCTCAATGGACAAAGGAATGGTTCCTTGTTGACTACTTCTCCTACAATATGGTACTCTTCTTTTGGATATTTTGTCATAGATTTTACTTGCACTCTAACCACTCTTCCTCATCCTTTGTTTGTAGTATTATTTCAATTTCCTCTCCCTCTTCCAACCAACTAATTTGGATTAGGATATTGCATATGGTTTGGATAGTCTATCCTTAAGTGTCTATACTTCACACATTGGTAGCATTGCTTGGCTTGTACATTGCTCATTTGGTCACCTAGTTTTGGATACTTCCTCCCATAATTATATTTCATGGTGTATTTCCTCTAATTTTTCTTGGTGGTTAAGGGTTTGGCTCACATGAGAGAATCTTCAAAAGTTGTAGGTTTCATCACCTTAAGATTGCTATCTAGAGGAGGATTTAGTCCTTGGAAAAATATTGCAAATTTTTGAGCCACCATCATTGGTGGTGCGTACCCCCAAAGACTCAAAAATATTGAGTACTAGCCTTCCAAGTTTAACTTCAACTAGCAAAGACTATAAAATTTGTTCATCTTGATGAATTCAAAGAATGAGGTAAGTATCATCCCTTGATAACTTTCTTGATTTGTTTCCAAGTTCATAAAGCTTCAATTATTCCATTATATTAACACCATTATTTCCACCATATTTGGCTTCACCGATGTGACGAAGGTGTGTGGTCATGAATTGCTTTTGCAACAATAGTTTTGGTGGCCTCAAAATAATTGTATTTAGCTTTGATCCAATCTTTTCTATCTTATTCCACATTGGACCTTCTCCATTGAGTTTTGGTGGTGAAATCTACTTTAGGATAAATTTCTTTTCTTAAAGCTCCTTGTTACTACGTATTATTCATTTTCAAGCTTTGGCGATTATGGTTAACAGACAAGTTAATACTTTAGAGACTCACATGATCAAGGATTTAAAAATTCCTCTCTTACACATTGAATACAAAAAAGAAATAATATTTTATTCTATCAAAAGAGGGTTCATGTATAGATACAATAGAGTTCTAGGGAACAATATTCTATACAGCATATCCATTTCATGTAACTAGTATATACAAATAGTTATTTAAGCTTAGGCCATCTCATACATCAAAGGAAATATCTCTCTCAACCAAATTTCCTCCTCATCTCCAATTTCTTGTGCACAATCAGAAACTAAATGAAATTGAATCTCAAGAATTCAACCCAAATATCTATCATTATCTTAGTTAATGTATTTTTATTTGCTCGGTCACCCATCATTATTATTGCATTGATACTATGTGTGAGGTGCCTCCTCCAAAATCCAGAGTCCTCTACTAGTCAAGCAACTCTTGTAGTCCACGTGCAACACCATCTAGTCTCCTCTTAAAAACAATGGATGAAGTTCACACGGGAGTCTAAGTTTTACTTCATAGCATGGGATGGCCATCCCTAAGAGCAGAGTCAAATGCCAACCTAAGAAGGGTCACTTTGCAACCAATCCAAGGTGAAAGGATACTAACATCACACATGGTTTATAGAGAGTGGAGCTATCTTTTAAACTTCCAAAATCACAACTTCAAGTTCACATATGATTGTCACAACTTTGGATTGTGGGGCTTTCATAGCTTTCTTAGCTTACATTTTACATTCAAGCTACACCTTCATTTTTGAAAAGAATCCATATGGATACGCAACGAAATATGGACATGACTATCACAACTTTGGATTGTGGGGCTTTCATAACTTTCTTAGCTTGAACTTTAGCTTCAAGCTACACCTTCACTTCTAAAAAGAATCAATATGGATGTGCAACAAAAGAAAGAATGGCACAAGATATGGAGACTCAAGCAATCTTCTTCTTCATCATCTTTATTTTTCTCTTCCTTACATTCAATAGTCTACCTACAAAGTATCTCACGAAAGTGATAGGTACCCTTTGACCCTTAAGTCTCCTTACACACAATCTCACTTTCATTTAGTATATATATAGGATATAGACTTAGCCTGTGTTATATTTCTCAACACTTTGTCTCAAGCTAAGAATGAGCTTGCATATAAAATACCCCAAGTGCACTTCTAAAGTACTCAAACTTATCTCTACCTAATGCTTTGGTAAAGATATTTGTGACTTGGTCATTAGTTTTGATATGTACCAAGTCCATCTCTCCATCCATGACTTTCTCTCTAATGAAATGATAGTGCACTTCAATATGCTTTGTCCTTGTACAATAGACTAGATTCTTTGCCAATATGATGCTGCTAAAGTTATCAAAATGCATGATAGCTCCACGATTTATCGTAATCTAGGCCCATATCACATAAAAGTAGTCTTAGCCATGACTGCTCACATGCTAGCAATGCTATACCTATAAACTCTGCTTCTGTATCAGATAAAGAAACTATGTGTTGCTTCTTGCTACTCCTCCAACTCATCATGGTTTAATCAAATGAAAAATTATATCCACTAGCGGATATCCTATTCATAATACTTCCTGCCTAGTTTGCATGTGTGTATCCAAATGATGTAAGCTTGATCCCTTTCTCATAGAACAAGCCAAAGCTAAATGTATTCTTCACATATCTCAAGACTCTTATCACTGCATCCAAATGTGACTTGCATGGCTTTTGCATGGACAAGCTTATCACTCCCACTGAATAGCTCAAGTTTGGTCTTGTTGTTAGGTAGATCAAGCTACCAACCATCTTTCTGAACATAGTAACATTCTCAATATACTATCTGTCATCCATCATCTTTATGTTTTGATCCAATGGTGTATCCATTGACTTACATGTTGTCATCCCATCCTTCTCTAACATTTTCGATGAATATTTACTTTGCACCAAACTAAATTCCATGTGGAGTGTCAATCACCTTCATGCCCAGAAAGTACCTCAACAATCCAAGGTCTTTGATGTCAAATTCCTTGTGGAACGTGTGCTTTATTTTCACAATTTCTCTCTCAAGAGTACATGCAATGATAGGATCATTCAATATAGATTACCACAACAACCATTTCATACTTTGTATGCCTAACATAAAGTGAAGAATCATCCATGCTTTGCTGAAATCCCATCCAACATAAGAACCTATTGATCCTCTCACACCAAGCTCTAGGTGCTTGCTCTAGCCCATACAATATCTTCCTTAGCTTGCTTACATAGTGTGGACATCTTAATAATAATTTTTTATTTCCCCTCCTTCTCTTGAACAATTATACTTCCCCCTGACTATAGCATCAAGATTTCTTCCTTGAGCATGCATGAGTTCTTCCCCATGTGTAATTACAAATGTCAAAATTAAATTCCTCAAGGACCATGCGTGAATTCTCATAGGGACCGTGTGTGAATGACTTCCTGCAAGGACCACATGTGAACAAGGAGTTTATAACATAAGGTTTTAAAATAAAACCTTAGAGACAAGATAACAAGGAAAATAGAGAAACCACACGTGAACCTTTTGCATAAAAACTCCCCTCCCAACCCGCATGAAAATCACCCCTAATAAAAAAAAGTACACACACACACACACACAATAACCTTAATATAAAAGTTAAAAAGGAAACAAGAAGCTGCATGCACAAGACGATGAATGCAAAGGGGCAAATGAGAGCAAGAGTGAATAATGCAAAGCATGTGGGAGCAAGTGCTAAGTAATAAGGTTTTTAAATACCTTAATCAAATAAAAAGAAAAAAGTAAACAAATAGGGACGGCTTTGGCCACCAACTAGTAGTATGTCTCCTCCCCTCATTCCCCACCTCACCCCATCACCATCACCTCTCCCCTCTCTCCCTTTCCCCAAAAATTCTCTCTTAATGCCCTCTCTAATAAAATGTACTTTTTCCCTCTCCTAAAATTCAATAATCAATCTTTAATAGAGAGTAGTCTCTCCTTCCTTCATAAATTCATTAAATCACCTTTCATTAAATGAAGGTACTCCCCCCACTCCAATAAATTCATTAAATAGAGGGTATCCCCCTTAATTATTGGGGATCTAATGACAATACCCCCCCCCCCCCTTATTTATGAGAATGTTTTGTACTCTCTCTCCTAAAATTGACACTTGACCAAAGAGTTAAGAAATTTTGACACGTGCATTTTTTATTTTATGACAATTAGATATTTTACTCTCCTCTTGCTATGCACTAACACCTCAAAGATTCCATGAGATAAACAAGATCCCCACCCCCTCTCTCCTCAACTATAAAAGAAAGGCCAATTGTGAGTAATCAATATGAGAGGCAAGCGCGATGATGACTAATAGAAAGAGAGGTAGGTGATAACAAAGCCATGCCAAAAAGAGAGAAGCGATGAAATACTAGAGCATTTGATTGAGAGTGAGAAGGTGAAGACCAAGATTCTTGAAGTACTTTCCCCTAAGCCATACATCATATTCACTTTCTTTTTTCCCTATCCATCATTCTTTATCTCATCTTACCCACCTTTTTTTCTCCATCCATCATGCCTCCTCACAAAAAGATCAGCATGTCTAATGAGGCAAGACCTTCCAATATGGCAAGTCCATCTTCAATAACCCTCACACAGGGGAAATCACAACCAATGATGCTATCAATTTAATGCCAAAATTTAGGTATTTTACACTTAAATCTTCAAGAACATTTTAGAAAATAATAGATAATTTGTACTTTAGTCAAAAATTTTAAATAGCTAGAAATATAAGCATTGGCCATCTCATTAGCAACAATGAAATTATACAATAATGAGGTAGGATTAGAGACTTTCTTGAAATTTTTTCCTGTGTGGATATTGTAATAAGTATGGATATGATACAAAAGAGTCATGCATGGGTGAAGATATTAATCTTGCAAGTAGTGATCATGGGGATGATGATGTTACAATAATAGTAAATGTGTTCTTGTATACACATAAAAAGTATTCTTTGATTAGTGCAAGTGTTTTAGCTAAACGAAGGCTAATGGTGGATTTTTTGCATATGAAAATATTTTAAATTAGTTTCTGGTTTTGGATCAATGTGGCTACTTTTGTTTATGCTTGAAAAGAATATGAAAAAAAGATGTGATGATATAGTGTAGATTCATCAAGAGGAAGCACTGTGATCTATGTAATGATGTAGTGCAGATTCACCATAAGAGGCAATACTACGATAGTGTAGATTCACCCTATGGATGGTGCAAATTCATCGCATGAGGTAGCACCATGATTGGCATGTATTGTCCCCAAGATCATGCTATCACGGCTTATACCTGGATGGTTTATATTCATCTAAAGTGTAGATTACCATCTAAATGAGAGGTAAAACGTGCAAGGAAGATCCATCTCTTATGGCGATTGAGAACCAAGGGGATGTAACATGTCCGCTCGTCCACTTGTGGGACACGTCTTAGCAGCCCATCAGGAAGGGATTCTAGGAAGCACCACCTGGCACTCGCAAGGAATGTCACAGGGTTTGTGATCTAGGTCTTCCCGAGTCTACCCGGAGCGGAAGTATCCAGCCGTTCCCACTTAGGACCGACTTGAAGTCAGGGTTTCTTTCCTATCAACAAAGTCTCTAGGAAGTAGCTAGCGTCGAGCTCCAGATGAACCACTTTGCGTAGGAACAACAGAGTCGAAGCAGATTTATCATGCACTTGGTTTATCGAGAATGGGAAACAAGAGGGATGCGAACCTCAACCTCTCTGCCCATAAGGCATAGTCCCATTCTGCTCCCCTAAAACAACATAAATCGGGATTCTAGCTCTACCAAATCTAGGTCTTCACAGTTTTGTTATCACGTCTTTTGAGAAAAGTTCCCAGCTAATCGGGACCACCCTTCCATAGGACGGACCCAAGTCACGTCCATCGCACTTTCCTCGATTAGCTTAGTTATCTAATTACCTAGCACATTATGTTTGACATGCAAAAGCAGCTTCCTTAATTAATCAATTTAAACACACGTTCATTCACGTAACTTAGGCACTAACACAAAAACAATGTTAAGCAAGTTCCTTTTTCAAATATCCAATCTTTATTTATCATAGTCCCGGAATACATCAAGTATCATGCCCAAAGGCTATCCCAGCAATCAACAGGATTGGTGCTCCAAGTTTCGCCCGTAGACTAGTATACAGGCCTTGAGATCCCATCTCGAGTCACGTTAGCCTCTTGTGCGGGATTCGGAGGCAAGGAATTTACAGCCAGAGCCTTCCCTGGCACCAAAGCGTCCTCCCACGCCAAGTAGCACCCACGGAGAGATCTCTCGCAGCGGGTTCGGTCCATATACATGGTGCAGCTAACAACCCCCTTGGATAGGGCCAAACAGATAGTCAAAGGTAACTGAACCTGCCTCTCCCTCTAGGCTTTTAACCTGAAGCATTAAGTGTTTTGCCTTGAATTAGTTCCTTGAGCAAAGAAGTTCAAACAATGTAGCTAAGTGTACAATCATGATCATTTCAAAGGTCGTTTGTATGATCAACTGCTAAGGTGTGATTCCTTCTTCCTGAATGCTCCTAGCATTTGATCTTGGATCATTTGCAACTTGATGAGATTCCAAGGGCTTGGCAAGCTAGGTTGCTTGTTTCCCTTTTTCTTTGGGTTAGGGTTTGTAGGTAGTTCAAGATCTCAAGTAGTCTAAGCTAAGGGCAAACAATCCATAGTGTCCTACTAGATTGAGGAGTCTCGTTCAAGTCGAGAGGCCTACATGGTGAGAAAAACCACAAAAAGAAAAGTGTGCCCTCAAGATAGTCCCAAACAAATATGGCTAAGGAAGAATAGAGATCATATGAGAGCATACATGTTGGTTGTGTACCCAGAAGAGATGAACTCCCTTCAATTAGTTACTGACTCCTCCTAGGTCTTCTTTTCCTCCTTCAACGTGAACAACAACTAGCCTACTACTTCACACTTCTCCTCTCCTCTCTCTCCTCTCTATTCTCCTCTTGTGTGCAATTCTAATTTGTGCAATTGGGTCATCAATTTGTGGTTTAAGGTTCTATTCAACAACATTGATATTAGAGTAGAGGTTTAATTGGTGGAGACCTCATTATCAGTCCATGGGTTCCATACATGCATAAGAATCATCATCAACAACAATTCCTTCTTTTATCTACCAATTCAAGTCTTTGTTCCAAACTTCTCTCTCATATTTAACTCGGGATTGCACTCCTCTTCCCAAGACAAACAAACATCCTTTACATTCATAAAATCAAAGGCTTATCTCAAGCCTAGTAATCAAGTTTATATGGGGGGGATTGATTTCATATCTATCCACATAGAAGGGGGAGGTATAAAGTCCCTTTCAATTATAAAAATATTTTCTTTAAAAGTGAGAGCAACCAATGTAGATGTACTCTGTGATTTAGCTAAATAGGGAGGGGTTTATCATTTTCAAACCCTCTCCTACAACCATCAATACTCGTGCCATCAAAATTATTTCTAAATACACAACCTTTCACATAGAGGGTGTGGGAATTATAAGTACCATGTGATGCGATTTAAAACTCCATCGAACATTCCTATGATCTTTTTAAAGCACAGTGTTCAATTTTAGTAATTTCTCAATGCGATTAAGACTACCCTATGCGAATCTATATCATGTGGAAACAAAAAGGGTGAACTTGATGGAACCTGAACTTCCGCAGGAGGGGTACTATCGGCTTTCGTGCTTCGGGTGGGGACTCCAACATGTGCCCCTCTTACTTCCGCGTGTGCTCCTCTCGTGTGGCGCTTTGCGGCCATCGCAATCGGGGCTTGGGTAGGTGGAGGGTGTGCGGAATTTTGCTGCAAGCTGGCAGTTTTCCCTTCCCATAAGGAACTACCTTCACTCACAGACCACCTGTGCCCCCTTTCTTGATCTGCGAGAGTGAAGCACTCTTAAGGAGACAGACTTGAGGAAGCTTCTAGAAGCTTTTTTTTTCCTTTTGTTTCCTTCCTTCTGACAGGGGGCGTCATGCTGAAGATGGGGAGGAGGACAAGAATGATGATGATGATCAAGTGGGGGGGGGGGGGGGGGGGCAGGGGGGGGAGGGCTCCCCTTTTAAATGGGGAGGGGGGAGTGGTATGGGGGAGGGGAGACGGCCGTTAACGGCCGCCAACCCTTCCACCTGGGGGGATGTATGCCCCCCTTCTCTCTCCTTACTCCCTCTCTCTCTGTCCGCCATGCAGTCGGCAAGGGCAGAGATGGAGAGAGTAAAAAAATTTAAAAATTTTGAAAAAAAAGGGGGGTTTTCATGGGAGAGGCACAGGGGGGGCGGGAAATATTACATCCTCTCCCCCTTAGAGGAATCGAGATGTCCTCATCTCGAGAAGACCTGGGGGTATTGTTGGTTGAGAGTATTTTTGTCCATCCAGGTGGCATCCTCTTCTGGATAATCTTTCCATTGGATGAGGTATTCTCTCAAGGTCCTTGATCTCAAATGCCTCTCCCTAACATTTAGGATTCTATCAGGCCGTAACTCAAGGACTCCTTGGCTAGGCATTACAATTTACTTATCATCAAGTGCATGATTCGGATTAGGTAGATACTTTTTCAATAGGCTAACGTGGAATACATTACGAATCTTTAGAGTTGCGGGCAGCTGTAGTTTGTAAGCATTAGTCCCTAGGCACTTGGTGATCTTATAAGGTCCACAGTACCTCGGACTTAGCTTCTTATACTCTCCCAAGGATAGTGAACTCTTTTTAGGGCGTACACGGATGAAGACCATATCATCTTCGACGAAGGATCTGTCTTGTCGTTTCAAGTCAGCGTAAGCCTTCTGTCTATCCTTGGCAGCTTGAATGTATTGTCTTATTGATTTGATTTGATCGTCCATGTCTTCCAACATCTGCCTTGAAGCTTCTACCCTCAAAGTTGGATCCGAGAAGTTCAAAGGGGTATGACAATCGTGCCCATACAATGCTTGAAAAGGGGTCATCTGAATACGCTGTTAGTAAGAAGCATTGTAGGCAAACTCAACCAGTGGTAAGTATTGAATCCACTTTTTGGGTTCGCGACAGCAATATGCCCTAAGCATATCTTCAATGACTTCATTGATTCATTCTATTTGACCATCAATTTGGGGATGGTAAGCTGTACTAAAACAGAGTTGTGTTCCAATAGCCTCAAAGATAGCCCTCCAGAAGTGTGATGTGAAAAGAGAGTCACGATCACTAAATATTCTTCTGGGTAACCCATGAAGCTTGAATATTTCCTTGATGAATAATCTTGCGATGTCTAAAGCTTTATAGTTCGTCTTAATAGGGATGAGATGTGCGACCTTGGTGAGCATATCTACTACAACCATAATAGAGTTATATCCTCCCTGAAATTGGGGTAAGCCAACAATGAAGTCCATACTAATGAACTCCCATTTCATTTGTGGAATGTCAAGTGGTTGCAATTTCCCAGGCATTTTAACATATTTTGCCTTAATGCGTTGACATGACAAACATTCCGTGACCTATTTGAGTACGTCTCCCTTGAGCCTTTCCCAATAATAGCTCTTTCTGACTACATTAAGGGTCTTGGCATAACCAGGATGTCCTGAGAAAGGGGAGTCATGGGCTTTCCACAGTATCTTCTACATGAGAGTTTGGCTTGCAGGGATACATAATCTTGTCCTAAAGTAGACAAGCCCACTACTGATGGAGAGTTCTTGTTCCTTATCTTTAGCTTCGGGTCTTGATCCTTGATGGGGATCTCCCTTAGCATTTTTTGATAGATTGGGTCATGATATGCCCCTTCTTTTGCTAGCTCAAGGATCGGGTTGTTTGGCATTGATACCTTTGTGGCTAGTGACTTTACTGTTGATGGATCTTGCAAAATGAGGGAATTTAGAAATGCCTTGCGACTGAGTGCATCGGCAACCACATTCTCTTTTCCATGCCTATATTTGATTTCAAAATCATATTCTTCCAGGACTTCGATCCATCGACGTTGCCTCATATTGAGCTCATTCTGAGTGAAAATCCATTTAAGACTCTTGTGGTCCATTACTAAGGAAAATTTGTTACCTAGCAAGTAATGTCTCCAAAGTTTGAGAGCATGGATGACAACCAATAGCTCCAAGTCGTGGGTAGCATAATTCCTTTCATGGCTCTTCAATTTTCTTGAAGAATATGCTACGAGGTGACCTTCTTTCATGAGTACACATCCTAAAGCAAGTGCGCTAGCATCAGTTACCACTTCAAACTCCTTACTAAGATCAGGAAGTTTCAGGATGGGTGCTGATGCTAAGCTTTGCTTTAGTTTGTCAAAGCTCGTCTGTTTGGCAGGTGACCATGCAATTGCTACTTGCTTCTTTAGTAGATCAGTCAGATGTGCTACAATCAAAGCATAATCTTTGATGAAAATTCTGTACCACCCTGTCAACCCAAGAAAACTTCACATTTCTTTGATAGAAATTGGTGTCGGCTATTCCAGAACGTCTCTGACCTTAGCTAGATCTACTAAAATTCCTTCTGCTGATACAATGAATCCCAGATATTCAATCTGTCGCTTGAAAAATGTGCACTTCTACTTCTTGTCATAAAGCTTGTGTGCTCTCATTGTTTCAAGAACAGCATGAAGCTGGGGTTCATGATCTTTTTCATGTTTTGAGTAGACTAGGGTATCATCAAAGAAGACGAGTACGAAGTCATCACGATAGGGCCTAAAGATATCTTGCATTAATTTGTTAAAGGTAATAAGAGCATTCGTCAGCCCGAATGACATCACGAGGAATTCGAAGTGTCCATACCTTGTACTGAATGCAATCTTCAGAATATCTTCTTCCTTGATCCTTATCTGGTAATATCCAGATCTGAGATCTATCTTTGAGAATATCTTCGCTCCTTGAAGACGGTCAAGTAATTCATCTATTCTTGGAATGGGGTATTTATTTTTTATGGTTGCCTAATTCAAACCTCTGTAGTCAATGCATAGGGAAGCGTTACATCTTTCTTCTTTTGGAACAACACTGGAGCTCCCCATGGAGAACTGCTAGGATGGATATAGCCTTGATCTAACAGTTGCTTGAGTTGCTCTTTCAGTTCGATAGCTTTCGGGATGGATATCTTATACGGCCTCTTTGCGACTGGTGCAACTCCTGGCACAAGTTTGATTTCGTGGTCGACTTCCCTTTGGGGAGAAAGTTCTGTCAAATCTTCAGGAAATACGTCTGCGTATTCCTTTAACCATGAAGGTTCTTCTCCAGATTCCTAATTCTGGTCTAGCTTATTCAATTTAATCAGATAGACAGGTAGGCCCTTTTGAACACCTTTTATTATCTGTGTTTCTTTTGCCAACTATATTTTTGGCTTACCAGCCTCACCTTGAGTCATGACTAGTTTCCATCAGATTCAAAAGGAGACTTTTCCCTTCCCACAGTGGATGTGGGCATCATTGGGTATTAGACAATCCATTCCGAGTAAACATCCATGGGCACCTAGCTTCATTACCCTGAATCTCACAGAAGTTGGCTTCCCACCCAGTAGGAATTTCACCTTAGCAATTTTCCTAGTACAAGTGACCTCACGACCATTTGCTAATTCCACAAGTAAAGTAGGTGCATCTATTGTGGCTATCTCTAATCTCTTTGCACAGATTGGTGAGATGAAGGAATGTGTACTGCCACAATCAATTAGGGTTTTGAAGCTTTTACCTTGATATTCTGATGGAGTTTGGATCACCGAGAATTGGTGATTTGGACCCTTCTTGTGAAGAGTGGCGTGAACCGTTGCCCTCTCAATGTCAGCATCCATGGATGGATCTTCTTCATTGTCCAACTCCTTGTTGGAAACACTGGAGGTTCTCCCTCTGGCCATAACGGTGGTTCCTTGGCCATGAGCAGCTCTATTTTGACCTTGGAATTTCCCTTGGCAATGCCCTCTGCCAAGCTTGGGACACTCCCTCTTGAAGTGTCCGGGCTCATTGCAATGGAAGCAACGTGGGTTGCGATCATTGCTTTGTGTTGGAACAAAGTTGTTGACAGCGTTGGCCCTAGCTTTCTTTCTTTGGCCCTGATTCTGACCCATGCGCTCTCTTAGTCTGAGCCTTAGACATACCCTTATTCTGATCTTTGTAAGGCCAAATCCTCTTGTACCCTGGTTTGGTCTGCATCTCTTGTATTATTGGAGCAGCTTGAATGAGTGCGTCTTGTAGGTCTATTGGGCGCATTGATTCCAATCGAGTGTTTATGGGTGGATTCAATCCAACACAGAATTTTGACACATGTTGTGTCATATCCATTAGAGGTGCATACTTTAGGAGTGAAACAAACTTTGAATAATATGCTTCAAGGGATAATCCTAGCTGCTTCAAGTCATAGAATTCGTTCATCTTTTGTATGCGGTAGGCAAGTGGCAGATACCTCCCTCGCACAGCTTCCTTAAGCTTATTCCAAGCGATTGTCCCCTCCGAGATTGCTTGATCTTTGCACCACTGTTTCCACCAAAGTCTCGCTTCACCTATAAGCTTATGTTTGGCGAGCATGGCTTGGTTAGCAGGTGCAGTTCCTGCTGCCTCAAAATAGTCCTCCATGGACTCAATCCAGATTTCGGCGTCGGCTTGAACAGTCCTTCCCTTGCCATCAAACTCGGGTGGCTTAATTTGTTTGAGAAGGAACTTCTTCTCTTGAACCACAGTTGGACTTAGTGCAAGAGTTGGATTTGGAACCTGCATTTGGGGTTGCGTTTGAACAATAAGATTCTTTATGTTAACATCTTATCATACATTCCCATATCATGTTAATATGACTAGCATAGCCTTTTGCTAAGTGATTTAATCACTTAACACCACAGTTAACATTTATGATCAAGATAGACAGTTGTAAAAAGTCTTACTTATTCATGAGGGCATAACCCCTTGAGTACACTTATTTTGGATAAGTAAGAGGCTGATTGATACATCAGTTTGGGAAAATTAGGATTGTGTTACAATCGACTACATGGATGGAATAATAATATGGAGTGGGGTCATAGATTTTCAGGAAACGGTAAGTCATAGGAAGCTTGGGGTATCCCTTTCTTTGATACTCGTTCTTCTCATAGTGCCCTAACACTTTGATTCTGTCAGCAGAGATCACCCAGGTCACTTCTTCATAGACATACTTGTTCTGCTTGACTTGTCGACTGCTAACGTGCAAAGTTGCATTTATGCGAGCTTCGACAAAGATGAACATCTTCACGATCTTTAAATCCTCCATCCACTTGATTCTCTTCAAGTTGGTCTGAAGGTATGCGAGTTGGTGGGCTGCTATGTAGTATATTCCTGAGTCTCTCGTCCATCTCTGCTCTGCATATAGGGGCGAAGGATTATAGATGCATTCTAGAATATCCATCATGCCAAGCCTCTGACAATAATTCGAGGCATGCATTGCAGTCATGAACATGACCTGGAACACCAAGAACTTGCTCCATGCTTCGTGACTCTGCAACCCAGCATCCATAAGTGAGTAAATAAATATTTTCAACAGAAAACATTGTTCTATTCTACTCACCTTCCCCTGTTTATCCCCTCATTTTCTTTATTTTCCTCCATTAAGTTCCCTTATAATCTGTAGATCTTATTGGTTTGCTCTAATACCAATTGTAACGTGTCCGCTCATCCACTTGTGGGACACGTCTTAGTAGCCCATCGGGAAGAGAGTCTAGAAAGTGCCACCTGGCACTCGCAAGGAATATCACAGGGTTTGCGATCTAGGTCTTCCCGAGTCTTCCTCGAGCAAAAGTATCCGGCCGTTCCCACTTAGGACCGACGTGAAGTTAGGGTTTCTTTCCTATCAGCAAAGTCTCTAGGAAGTAGCTAGTGTCGAGCTCTAGATGAACGTAGGAACAACAGAGTCGAAGCGGATTTATGCTGCACTTGGTTCATGGAGTAAAGTCTCTAGGAAGTAACTAGTGTCGAGCTCCAGATGAACGTAGGAACAATAGAGTCGAAGTGGATTTATGCTGCACTTGGTTCATGGAGAATGGGAAACGAGAGAGATGCGAAGCTCAACCTCTCTGCCCATAAGGCATAGTCCCATTCCGCTCCCCTAAAACAGCATAAATCGGGATTCTAACTCTACCGACTCAAGGACTTCACAGTTTTGTTATCACGTCTTTTGAGAAAAGTTCCCAGCTAACCGGGACCACCCTTCCATAGGACCGACCCAAGTCACTTCCACTGCACTTTCCTTGGTTTGCTTAGTTATCTAATTACCTACCACATTATGTTTGACATGCAAAAGCAGCTTCCTTAATTAATCAATTTAAACACAGGTTCCTTCACGTAACTTAGGCACTAACACAAAAACAATGTCAAGCAAGTTTCTTTTTCAAATATCCAATCTTTATTTATCATAGTCCCAGAATACATCAAGTATCATGCCCGAAGGCTATCCCAACAATCAACATGATTGCTGCTCCAAGTTTCGCCCGTAGGCTAGTACACGGACCTTGAGATCCCATCTCGAGTCGCGTCAGCCTCTTGTGTGGGATCCGGAGGCAAGGAATTTATAGCTAGAGCCTTCCCTGGCACCCAAGCATCCTCTCGCTCCAACCAGCACCCACGGAGAGACCTCTCGCGACGGGTTCAGTCCATATACCTGGCGCAGCTAACAATCCCCTTGGATAGGGCCAGACAGACAGTCGGAGGTAACTGAACCTGCCTCTCCCTCCATGCTTTTAACCTGAAGCATTAAGTGTTTTTCCTTGAATTAGTTCATTGAGCAAAGAAGTTCAAACAATGTACCTAAGTATACAATCACAATCATTTCAGAGGTCGTTTGTATGACCAACTGCTAAGGTGTGATTCTTTCTTCCTGAATGCTCCCAGCATTCGATCCTGGATCGTTTGCGACTTGGCGAGATTCCAAGGGCTTGGCAAGCTAGGTTGCTTGTTTCCCTTTTTCTTTGGGTTAGGGTTTGTAGGTAGTTCAAGATCTCAAGTAGTCTCAACTAAGGGCAAACAATCCATAGTGTCCTACTAGATTGAGGAGTCTCGTTCAAGTCGAGAGGCCTACATGGTGAGAAGAACCACAAAAAGAAAAGTGTGCCCTCAAGATAGTCCCAAAAAAATATGGCTAAGGAAGAATAGAGATCATATGAGAGCATACATGTTGGTTGTGTACCCAGAAGCGATGAACTCCCTTCAATTAGTTACAGACTCCTCCTAGGTCTTCTTTTCCTCCTTTAGTGTGAACAACAACTAGCCTACTACTTCACACTTCTCCTCTCCTCTCTCTCCTCTCTATTCTCCTCTTGTGTGCAATTCTAATTTGTGCAATTGGGTCATCAATTTGTGGTTTAAGGTTCTATTCAACAACGTTGATATTAGAGTAGAGGTTTAATTGGTGGAGTCCTCATTATCAGTCCATGGGTTCCATACATGCATAAGAATCATCATCATCAACAATTCCTTCTTTTATCTACCAATTCAAGTCTTTGTTCCAAACTTCTCTCTCATATTTAACTCGAGATTGCACTCCTCTTCCCAAGACAAACAAACATCCTTTACATTCATAAAATCAAAGGCTTATCTCAAGCCTAGTAATCAAGTTTATATGGGAGGGATTGATTTCATATATATCCACATAGAAGGGGGAGGTATAAAGTCCCTTTCAATTATAAAAATATTTTCTTTAAAAGTGAGAGCAACCAATGTAGATATACTCTATGTGATTTAGCCAAATAGGGAGGGGTTTATCATTTTCAAACCCTCTCCTATAACCATCAATACTCGTGCCATCAAAATTATTTCTAAATACACAACCTTTCACATAGAAGGTGTGGGAATTATAAGTACCGTGTGATGCGATTTAAAACTCCTCCAAACATTCCTATGATCTTTTTAAAGCATAGCGTTCAATTTTAGTAAATCCTCAATGCGATTAAGACTACCCTATGCGAATTTATATCATGTGGAAACGAAAAGGGTGAACTTGATGGAACCTGAACTTCCGCAGGAGGGGTACTATCGGCTTTCGTGCTTCGGGTGGGGACTCCAACATCTGCCCCTCTTACTCCCACGTGTGCTCCTCTCGTGTGGCACTTTGGGGCCATCGCAATCGAGGCTTGGGCAAGTGGAGAGTGTGCGGAATTTTGCTGCAAGCTGGCAGTTTTCCCTTCTCGCAAGGAACTCCCTTCAGAGACCACCTGTGCCCCCTTTCTCGATCCGCGGGTGAAGCACCCTTAAGGAGACACTCTTGAGGAAGCTTCTAGAAGCTTTTTTTTTCTTTTGTTTCCTGCCTTCTGACAAGGGGTCGTCGCACTGAAGATGGGGAGGAGGACGAGAATGATGATGATGATCAGGTGGGGGAGACGGCCGCCACCCCTTCCACCTAGGGGGCTGTATGCCCCCCTTCTCTCTCCTTACTCCCTCTCTCTCTCTCTCCCCCCACCATGCAATCAACAAGGGGAGAGAGGGAGGGAGTAAGAAAATTTCAAAAAATTTGAAAAAAAAAGGGGGGGTTCATGGGGGAGGCACAGGGGGGGTGGAAAATATTACAGGGGAGCTTTGGTAGTAATGCTCAAACCGGTTCTAAGATGGGGAGAGAATTCTCAGCAAGCACATTGTATGGGACATGTACATTAGAGAGACTCTAAGACAAAGAGACAGTACAAGGTGGAAAACAAGTATGATGCAGTGAGAATCAAGAGCCAAGAAATTGTGGATTGGTTATTTCTCTAAAGAAGAGAGCATATTCTTGAAAGATTCATGGCTTCACTATTTTTAAAAGACTATTTTCAATGCTTTTGTGTTGTGCTTGATGGAGACGTAAAATGAACCCAATGTAAAAGGATAATTAAGGAAGCTCATTTTATGTTCAATGGCATATTGGCATGCTTTGTTTAAAAAACTAAGGAAAACTATGTTTAATTTTAGGAAACAAATCGTCATCTTTCCTTGATGGAAAATAATTGATGGTTGGGTAGATCCGATAAGTCTAGTGCTTTCCTTATATGGAAATTTAGAAACAAGAGCTATACATTGACTTTTCCTAGGGTTTGCTCTTAGATCCCAATCACATGTTGTTTTAGTGAAAAAGAGATGAGATTTTGCCTTATGATTAGAGGGGTAGAGTTCATCTCCCCTCATCTCTCACTCCATGAACCAAGTGTGGCGATTGACCTACTTTCAATCTTGGAGGATCACAATGTGATTGGCTAGACTGAGTGCCAGAATGTTGTTAAAGACTATTAGGTCTTTTAGAAACCTTTAGATTAATCCTCGTGGGTCGAGACCAAACACTTTGCCATCAAGGTATACCCAGGAGTATGAGTTAATATGTTTTGAGACCTTATTCACATTATGAACATGAAGTGTAGAGATTTAAGTAGAAAGGCTAAAAGAAAGGAGGATGCTGCATCTCTTATTGATCAATTTTTCGAAAACTTATGCTAGTGAGAAAAACTTTCTCATATACTTCAAGGAAAATTGGGTCTCGTAAGGCTTTCTAATTTCTAAAATTTTTTACTCTTGAATTTGTAGCAATAATTGTAATGTTAGTTATTTTGCATTATAGGAATGTGGGTTAGAGCCACACGAATACTTCCACAGGCCAGTCAAGATACGAATGGCTACACTGAATCCGTACCATGGATTGCTCAAGTGTTAATTCTTGATTGGAAGGCACACAATTCATGGCCATAGAGTAGATTGGATAATCCACAAGCTCTTGACATTTTCCCATCCATATTATAAGTATCTAGAGGCCATGAAAGAGGTAGCTTCAATGTCCAAAAGATTGTGTTATTATCTCTTGTGCACGTAAGAGACACAATAGATCTATTTGTCAAATATATTACAGATGATCATAGTCTTGCAAAGGTAAAGAACATGAGAAATGAAAATCTCTAGTATATAGTATGTAATGCACATTGCAATGGGCATGTTGCAACTATTATTGGGCCATGTGAGGAAATATATGCAAACATCAAATGAACGTTTTGATATTGACACCATTTTTGTCAAATAGCATAGATATATACTATGGAATTTTTGAAGGTACATTGAGTTATTTTTGTGTTTTATTATGTGAATATGTTTATTTGATGCTAATATCAATTCTTATAAAATAGGATCTTTGCAAAATATGCCTATGGAACAACCTAGCAACATTGCTCAAAGTAGTCCTAAACTTATGCAAAATGATGACAACACCAATAGTGTCATAATAGTCATGGTAAGTTAATCAAGCCTTTAGTGTGTATGGTATGTGGCATTTATTAGATATGTATGTGCATCGTATCTATGTAAATCTATAGGGAAAGTATTGCAAGGTGCAATAGAAAAGTTTTGTGACATGATGGCATTGGCATGTAATATCTAGTTGCAATAGTATGCACTTTGATTTTCTACATTTTATGGATCAAAATATATACTAAAGATATTCTCTTTATGATAGAGAAATATGATAAATTAGTAGTGCATCTTGAGCTTTAGTCATTTACTTGCCTCCTTGAAACAAATCAAGTCTAGCTTGCAAGATAAGGACCTTATCAGCTCCCTTGCAAAGGATCGGTGATTATGGATTTGGTGCCTAACATGAAAAGCCATTTATTGAGAGATATCTCTCTAAGAGATTGTGGCAACCATAGCCCAAAGATGTGACACCATTTCCCACTCCTCCAAAGCATAAGAGGGTATTTATGCAAGAGTGTCTTGATTCAAATGCAACATTTGAGGTCGATGTTATACCTAATATAAACTAAATCTACCCATTTTGTGATTGATATTGGGTTCTTCTTTTCAACAACTCTTTCTTTGTAATAGCAATGTATGTGAAGTATTAGGATAGCCACTTGTGAGACAGAGGGTTTAATACAACATTCCAAATTATCTTCTTGGAAATGCTTTATCAACTTCTTGTTTTCAAAAAGCTATTCTTCTATTGAATGATATATACCCACATTAATTTAATGTGCTTGGTTTACAAGAGCATAAAGTGCATGAAAAGTTAGATATAGCTAATATTGATGACTAGACTGACAAAAGAAGACAAGGGTTTGATGTAGCCATGTGCATAGTTGTTTGGAAGTATTTAATAAGGAGCTACCTTTCTCATGATCCCGTTTTTCTTGTATATGTTGGCAATCTATTGGCTAAAACCTAACATTCACAATCATCATTTTACAACATATCAATACTAATCAAGGCTTGTGTTGATTAATAAATAATAAGTAGTGTGGCTAGCACCATCTCTCTCTCTCTCTCTCTCTCTCTCTCTCTCTCTCTCTCTCTCTCTCTCTCTCTCTCTCTCTCTCTCTCTCTCTCTCTCTCTCTCTCTCTCTCTCTCTCTCTCTCTCTCTCTCTCTCTCTCTCTCTCTCTCTCTCTCTCTACCTTATTTTTCAAACTTGTCCTTACCTATCATAGGCACTCTCTTCAAAGCTATAGACACATACACTACACATGCACACTACTCTACATAAGTTGCAATTTAGATACACTTTACATATCACATTGTTTGGATGTGTTATCTTTCTCTATATAAATTTGAACTCTTCTATGAGCCATCATCAACATGTCTATCATATGGAAATTTTCTTGCACACTTGATTTCCACTTTTCATCTTGATTTTCTAAATTCGTACATAACATATTCACACTACTCTACAAGGAAAATCCAAGATTACTAAAGAAGTTGTAGGATTTTTTAGGTAGGTTGTAGAAAATAGAGAACTATTGAATTTTATTTCCACCTTGGCAATAATGGATGGGGAGTACTTCATAATATTGATAAATCTCACAACTTTTAAAGTTAGCTTAGTTTTATTAAGTGTATAAAAAATGTTCGTTGTGCTTAATTCTAGTAAAATTCTCTTCCAAGAGCTACTCATGTTTATGGAAATTAATTATATACATAAATCTTAGGATCATGGTATGCTCAGATGAAAATTTTTAGCTCAAAGCATATCATAATGGAAAAATAAGTTCCTTTGATACCATCAATTTACCCATAAAAATAGTAATGCAAAGAACTTACAACTATTAATATAGTTATCTTGTATAGTCATGTTAATGGTGATCTTCAAAGATTTCTCAATGTTTTGGCCTTATTATTAGTATTTGTAATTTTTGGAATGCAATGTATATCCAAATGCATCACTAAGCTTTGAAATAGTGGATGTATAGTAGTGAAAAACTATGTTTTGACTATTATGAAAGTACTATATTATTGTCTCATTGACAAACCACATTTTGTAGTGCAAAAAAATACAAGCTTAGGAGCAAAAAATAAGTATTTTGTTCCACTTGAAAGGGGGAGAGATAAAGAGACACCCAATGAGTGAGTGAGTGAGTGAGATATATATATATATATATATATATATATATATATATATATATATATATATATATATATATATAGAGAGAGAGAGAGAGAGAGCATGCACACATTAAAATCAAATGGCATGTGGGACAAGCTATACTACTAGAATCGCAGCTCGTAGGGGGCAAGGTGAAACTCAAAAGAGATTTTCATTTTTACCCTTTCTCAGGGCTTGATTCCATTAATAGGGTCCCCCTTCCACATCGACAAAAGCAAGGGCCCATACTTATATCTATCCCCAACCATCGAATTTGAGTAGAAATCTCCAAATAGCATCCAAATGTTGCTTCCAAGGACAAATCGCCATGAGAGTGCCAAAAAGAACAATCAAAAGCCTACCTAAGTTATGAACCAATGCTCCAAAAAACACACATCATAAAGGAAACAATCACCACATACATAGAAATATGATTCAAGCAACTTTAGTGAGGTTGGTATCCCCATTGCCCTATCATTTTTGTTTACAGAGTTGAACGACAATAATTATGAACTACACTCCAATCATTAGTGATGTCATCTTTAACTTCACATGTATCTTTTGCAAGTAACCTTGTGACTTAAATCCCTACAATCGGGCCAAGAACTATTGTGTGGAGAGATATAAAGCAACGCCTTTCATCAAGCCAATACCAATTCAAAACAATGTTCATGCGTGTGTTGCCCATAAAACTTTTGAGTTTTCTATTTGGAGCTTTGTGTCTTTAGGGCTCTTCCATCAATGTGTGCACAATCAAGTACTCATGATAGGTACCATGCAACAACACTTCACAATGATTTTACACAAATTAGTCAAGCAAGAAGAGTGTGTGATTTGTGTTCTAGGTTTTTGTATTTGTGTTTTTTAAACCTATTATGTTTTGAGTTTTGTTTGTGTTTTTTTCTCTAATCTTCCACAATTTCTCTTTATTCTTCTTCTTGTTTTCTCTTCCACAAACTGATCCTTCCCTAACCTAACCATGCATGTTTTGGAGCATCCAAGATGTGAGTGCAAACGACCAATCCAATCCACCCTCTAGCATCAAGCCTCCTAATACATCACAGAGTAGGAGTGGGAGAGCCTTAGCAGATGCACCATCCTTTGTCTTGGCAAACAGAACCAAAATCGTGAGCTAAATGCACAATAGTACTTCTAGTATTTTAGAAGTTGCAACTCACTTTGGTAACAATCTCTCACCTTATCTTCTCAACACTCTTCTCGCAAACCCAAGAAAACAAGGACACAAGACTAGCTTCAAGGTGTAGTGTACTCACCAACTTATGTTCCCATGTTATACTCCGAAAGCTTCAAGGCTTGAAGATGTTTCATTGACCCAAACAATACAATCCAATCCCATCTCTCCTTCATATCTACTGCCAAGTATGCCAAAAATCAGAGAAGAAGAATGAGAGAAAAAAGATGGACCCTCACTCTCTCGCACTCACAACCTCACACACAACTTCAAATTCACCACTCTTACAATGAAGGGGAAGAAGGAGAAGAAAAACTATTGCAATTAAATTTCCTTGTACCTTGACCCAATTAAACCTAGCCTGCATGTTGCAATTAAATATCCATGTGTGCAATCCACACAACCATTGTGGATGCAATAAATATAATTACATGTGATAAATACAATGTACACGAGAGTGAGCTTGGCTCTCACAAAATAAGGCAACCATGATTATAATGTATCCATGAAGTACCGTGAGTGCCCAAAAAATAATACACCATGAAGAATTCTAGCACTTGGTCTTTAACTATCATTGCTTTGCCTTCCACCATAGCCTTCCACATTTGTTGTTAGCATGTGCTTAGCTTTTTCTTATATCTTGATGAGAAAAGTAAGAAACTCTATGATAAGTCTATGTGTTTGTATATAGTGATGTAAGTATATCTTACAAACTTTATGAGCCATTCAAAAAGTAATCTTTTGTATCAAGAGATGTAATGTTTAATGAGAATGTAAGCTAGAAATTAGTTTAGTCCTCAAATCTAGATACATGCTCTTTGACACCTCTCAAAGTGCAAGTACCAATAGCCATGGAAGAAGACTCTATTAAAGAATTCGAGGAAGAAGATGAAGAGTATCGAGTAGCCTTAAGGAGGTCTAAAAGATAAAAGAAGACACCCCAAATATGAACATATCAAAGAGGATGACACAAAAAAATTGGATGACAAAACTATAGATCTAGATATCAAAAATGCACAAGCAACGTCAAAGGATCATGAAGATGTTACAATGGAGGTTCTTGCAAAGCCAAAGATGTCAAGTGAAGTTGGAAGGAAAGGTACTACAACCACTAGAGTTTGAAAGAGTATGTAGACATTATTGTTTTCTTTTAACACCATAACCACAATAGCCTTCTTTTCAAGGCTTGAGCCAGTTTGGCATTGTAACTACCTATCTTTGTTCAATGAATGAAAAGTCTCGAGCTTTTAGCTCCTTCACAAGTACACTCTCTAGTTTGTAATGGACACATTGTGATTCATGGTACCTCATCCATGAGAGAATTTTCTTCATTCATTTGCCATGTATTGTGTACACAATAAGTTGTGTTTTGGGGCCACAAATCTATCAGGCATTCTTGAGGCTTGCAAAAGAGCATGGCTAGGGCTTGAACATGCATAGCACGGATGCCTTGCTCAAGTCGATTAAATCTTGTGATCTTGGATTGTTCATAGCAACAATGGACAGTCATGTTAAGGAAGTGCCTAAAATGCATAATAAAAATGGTGTTTGAAGCAAAAGAAGATCACACCAAAGAAGAGCCTAAATTGGATAGTGATAGTGAAATGAATGAAACAAAAGTTAGCCATGACGAGGAAGAACTTGAAGTGGATTGTAAAAATGAGTGCCTAATAACTATCTTGAGAAAGTGCCTGAATCAGATGGTAAAAGTGAAGTGCCTCGAACAAAGAACAATCATGTCAATGACATTGTTGAATTGGATGGAAAGATGAAGTGCCTAAAACAAAGGAGAGTCATATCAAGGAAGCAATGGAATTGGATGGGAATAATGAAGTGTTTGAAACAAAGAATACCCATGTTGATGGCAATGAGTATATAACCTTTGCCGTACCGATAGCCACCTTCTTCTAGTTAATGAAACTCAAGTTTCCTAATAACTAACAACCTTAATTTTGTCCTCATATTGAGAGGTACCTAAAAGCTAAAAATATCCTACTTTTTCTCCCCATTGATGGTATTATACCAAAATTTTGAAGTTCTCTTTCTATGCATTAATTCACAAAAAATGAAACAAAAAATGAGATCATGTACAATATAGAAGCAATGCTATACATCAAATGGAGTGGTATTGTAAATAGCCTTATATACTTTTGGGGATATCAGAAATTTTTTACCACATCCTACATTTTGCATTGGAAACTTGATAGCTCTCACAAGGTGGAATTGCAGCGTAACTTCAAGATTTGATTGTAAGAGCTTGAATTCATAGGGATTTCCTTGTGCATACTAGTACCAAACCCCTCTAACAACTAATGAGCCTGCACTACAAATATTCCCCCATGCATCTTCAATAAAAGCATCAATCCTCATCTTTTCCTTTGTGCATTTCAAGATGTAGAAATCCACAAGCTCTTCATTGTTGTGTGGAGCTATTACTGCAAAATTATCACCAACACAAAGTGCATCAATCAAAACATCTTGATGTCCTTCATATGTTGGATCTTCAGTCTCATCATCATCATCCATATTGTTTGAAGGTTCAACGATAGCATATTCCCATGAGGAAACATGTGTTTTTTTCAAACACCTTCTCCAAAGGCCTTGCATGGAAGCACTATAGAAGCATGAAAGCTATCTACATCTCAAAGTCTTTCCATTTGTCAAGGAGTAGCCAAAGACAAAATTTAATCCACGTGCATTGGGCACAAGTTTGCAATCCAAATGCATCCTTCTATCCACATTGCCTTCCTTAACCTTCCAAAACACTCGAGTAACTAGTCATTGTTTAGATGGATATGTGGTTGTAGCCCCTTCGGATATGGTTAGTCTCAAAAATGGCACCACATCAACTACACATTGCAACTTCATAGTGTCTAGCTTTAGCTGCTCTTGAGTGAGATGTCTCTTGATAACCGCACCTACGCCATCATGTTCACCCTTTCCATGACCTAAACCAAAAAAATGGTATTATTTTTATACATGTCATTGTACCATATAGAGCAATGAAGTAAAAAGGCCTCTTTGCTTCGAACTATGATGTTGCACCATTTGACCACACCCAATGTCCCTTGAACTACATCCCCAACTCTTTCAACTATCCAAAATGGAGCATAAAACAACGCTAAACAAAAAGGGTATCATAGGTTTTATCATCAAATATATAGAAATGATGGTACTTTTGGGCACTACTTGCAATACTCACAAATGTGATGTGGACAAAGATTGTAACTTAGCTAGAAAACCAATGCATGGATTGCACCTCATTTTGTTCTTTGAATATATTGTGTTCTATGAAATATATTACAAACACAACCAGAACTTCAAGGAGGAACCAAAGCAAACACTCTTTAAATTACTCTGCCTACCATCTAGAAACAAAATTATGCTTTATAAGCTTCCCCAAACGATCCCTAAATAGTACAAAAAGTTCCCAATAGTGCATCTCCTTCATTGAAAGAACTTTTCTTTTCTCCTTCTTCCCGATATCTGTACAACCAACTTAAGCATCCTCATATATCTTCATTGTTACAATGCGTGCACTATATGATTCCTTTTTTGAGCAAAAATATAGCTTTTGTGAAGGTTTACATGATGTGCAATCACTATTCAAACACTTTGGTGCAAAAAATTTAGAACCACTATCCTTATGGCATAAAACAAACTCCCAAAGGCATGTAATGCAAGAGAAAGTTTTTGTATTAGAGTTGCATTTCTCGTCTTGACCACAAATATCACATTGACAATTGCACTCCTTCCCATGTTGTATACCAAAGGAAACTTGTCTTATATGATTTACACCATCCCTCAAATTGGCATTTGCACATGTGTGATAAAGCAGTAGGAGTACTGATCTTAAAGCTTACATACAAAGTAAGGCTTTACCTTCTCGAAGGCCCTTTGTTGGATTTGCACTTCTAGATTTTTTTTTTTGAAGGTAAGAAAGAAATTTACCTACATTAAATGTAGATATTTAGTAAAGTTGATGAAAAAATTCCAACATGTTACTTTTTGCTGAAAACAAATTAATAGCTCTCTTGGGTAGCAAACTGGTAGCATCCTAGAAGTAGCACAATGGTATCAAGCTAATAACGAAACATTAATTCTCCTTGGTAGTATAGTAGACTGGTAGCAGAGTAGAATTGGCAAACTAGAAGTGGTAGATTAATATCTAGTTGAAAACCAAATGGTAGCTCCCAATGTGCCAATCCAACGGACTAGTGACGCATCAAAATAAACAAACTAGTAGCATATCAAAACCAATACATTGGTATCAAGTTGAGAATGAAATGGTAGAACCCATATTTCCAATCTGGTAGGCCATTGGTAGTAGCCTAAAAGTAGCTCACTTGTAGCACTCTAATAGCACAATAGGAATAGGAGACTAGTGTGAAGTCAATAAAAAAGTTGTAGCTCCCAAGCCGCCAACCTGGTAGAAAATTGGTAGCACACTAAAAGTAGCACAATGGTATAATGTTGGGAACAAAATGGTAGCTCCAACCTATCGATCTAATAGTGCACTAGTAGTACCATGGCAACACCTTGGTAGTGCCTACTTGCCAAAAAGTAGCACCTCGATAGCAGACTGAAAAGGGCTAAAAGTGGAATGACACCTTCCATCCTATTATCTCCTAGGCTAGTAGCTTGTTGGTAGCTCTCAGATAGTAATCTCCCAAACCTTGAGCACAGTGTGTGGCAACTAACAATTGGTCAATGTGCTAACAACACGATAGATTATAATTTGTAACCGCCCAAACCTTTCATTGGTCGGCAATATGTTCGCTTACAATGCATACAAGTAGCAGGTGATATTAGAATGGTATCCCTTATATTGATGACAAGGTACTAGCTTTAGTTTGGTAGTAGAGTGGGAGCTAATAGTGGACTACTAGCTAATAGTACTCCGATAACTAAGTGTTGGATGGTCGTGGACTGGTAGTTGAATCAATGTAGTGGAAATATTGCAGTAGGCTACTAGCTAACAATTTTGTATCAATGGGAGAAAGAATACAAGAATGTGTGATAGACAATGCAATTGCATGTTGAACTTAATTTGGAACCATAGGCAATTGAAGAAGGATTAAACCAATCACAAAACTAATGCTAGAATGAAGAAAACAAACCTAAGATTGCTAAAGAAGATGCACCAAGTATCGTGCATATGATTTTCTCCCAATATGCTTTCAATAAACATCCTTTTGTTTAGGTGAGACATGTGTATTGTTTGTCCAAAAGGAAACTACTATGTCTTTGACTACCTCTCTAATTACACTTCTCTCCATGGCTATCACTCACACACATGCAATGGTAGCATTGTCTCCTTGTGTTGCAATCAAGAACTAGTTGCATAGAGGTTTCTTCGATGTATACCAAGAAGCCATGATGCATTTGCTATATTTGGTTTTCTAATCTAGTTTGCATAATTCAATAGCATCATGATGCTCTCACATTTCAAGAACAAATGTTTCGAGCTTTTTGGTTTTTTCATTGCCTTGAGCATGTTGTGCAATCCACTCATGAAAAGACTTCGCTTAGCTAGAAACCTCGAGTTAGTTATATTGAATTTGCAAGCATCTCAACTCTCGATGTTCAAGAAATCTTCTGAGAATCTCCAGCTTCTCTAACTTGCCACCAAAGTCCCTCTGTACAACATGTAAAACACTTCAGCATCTTAGAACACATAAAACGGTGTTTAATATCACTTAGTCTAACCAACACAATATTTGCGAGTTTGGGAATCTCCCAATTCCCATTTCTTGAATACTAAAAAGGTGGCACCCAGATAACATACCCATAAGTTTCTCAAAACCATATGATGTGACCTCATTGGAAAGTGCTTGAAAAATGGAATCTCTTGAGCTATAGAGCACTTGATTTGGAGTTATAGTGTTCAAATTATGATAAATCCAAAGATTTGACCACATGTCACAAACTTATGGGAAATTTCCATATTCCCCAATATGGTGTTAACCTATGTAATTGCAACATTCTTGGCCTTGCCCTTTGCACGATATTCCTTCTTCCTCTTTGCTTCATACTCCTTAATTAGAGTTTTTTTACATGAGCTGCACTAAATTTTTTTATTTTAAAAAAAACACACACACATAGAGCAAATACGCAAGAGAAACAATGACAAAGGGAATCTCTACGAGAGGGAAAGAGAGAGAGACAAAGACAGAGAGTAGATACACAAGGGAAACAATGACAGAGGGAGTCTGAGAGAGAGAGAGAGAGAGAGAGAGAGAGAGAGAGAGAGAGAGAGAGAGAGAGAGAGAGAGAGAGAGAGAGAGAGAGAGAGAGAGAGAGAGAGAGAGAGAGAGATGGAGAGAGAGCACTGTAACAAACTAAAAGAACACCATGGGCCATCAACTAGCCACATCTAGTTATCTTAATTAAATCTTTAGTATGATGATGCTTCACCTTTTAGACAAAGATTCCCATTACATTAAAGAGGAAGCTACCAGCCTACTAGTGATGTTTGGGACGTAGATATCAAGTTTGCCTATTCATGCTTGCACCCATATACTTGTGTGTGCATGTGTATATACATGTGTATGCATGCATGTATTTGAGTAGGTATGTATTTGTACGTGTATGTATGTGTCTGCACGTGTATTTGTATGTATATAGGTGCATGTTTCATATGTTTGTACTCTCTCTCTCTCTCTCTCTCTCTCTCTCTCTCTCTCTCTCTCTCTCTCTCTCTCTCTCTCTCTCTCTCTCTCTCTCTCTCTCTCTCTCTCTCTCTCTCTCTCTCTCTCTCTCTCTCTCTCTCTCTCTCTCTCTCTCTCTCTCTCTCTCTCTCTCTCCATTTTTTCTCATTCACATGTTTACATGTCTATATGCATATGTGCATAAATGAGTGTATGTGTTTGCCACCAACATGTGTGCATTAGTATATGTATAAGTGTGTATATATGTTGTGTATGTGTTTTTAAAATATGCATACATTACATGCATGTGTTCAACCATTAAAATGGCTCATATTTTATACTTCATCATCATATTACATTTCAAAAGAAAACATTTATTTCTTGCATACCCATCATATATATATATATATATATATATATATATATATATAGAGAGAGAGAGAGAGGGAGATATGTATAAACTTTTCAAAGCTCACCTTTCCTTTTTTCCTTATTAAATCACCCTTCAAAAAAACCCCTCTTTATTTCTTGAATATCAAACCTCTCTCCTTGTGCCACATAGGCTTGGGGGTTTTCTCCTTGGTTTGTGAATCACACAAGTAGACCTATAAGTAATAAATAGTGAAGATAAGATTTCTAACCATTTTTCTACAACCAACTCCTTGCATGAAATAATAAAATATTTAACTTACCCCTCATTTTACGTAATGATAAAATAATGAATTTTCCATGGGTTTATCACTTACAAGAAGAAGTCCAATATATTTACATTGCCTTTGTAGAGATGAGAGGATTCACCACAAATACTATTGTCTACTTATCAATTGGTAGTATGAGCATTATGCATCATATTGACTCTTTATGATACCATCACTTATGGAAACACACAATAAATGGAAAACGTGCACAAAAGAAGGCATTTTAGAGGCCCAACCCTACAACATGCTAGGTGGTAGTGCTTAGATAACCTCCCAATTCATCATAGGCTTGGTCCTCCAAATTTTCTTATTTTGTGCATATTTTCTATTTATTATGTATTTTCAAAATGCTAACCCTTTAACACTAAATATAGTGCTATGATAGCTATATGATATATCAAAAAGACATACTTCGGAGGACCAAAAATTGACGTATACATTTCAATGAGTGAGTGTGGTGCAAATAATAACTAAATGAGATATGAGAAAGGCATACCTTGTGAGGATCAAAATTGTTTTATTTTTAATCTCCTTGTCCTTTCTTTGAAGAAACATCATGTCTCTAAATATATAAACAAGATTACCTAACCTATATGAATCACTCCCACCACTGGCCTAAATGTATAGGATCATCATAAAAAACCAAGAATGTTTCGTACAGTGCACGCAATTGTCTATCTATCTATCTCAACCGTCACAACTTCCTTCATAAACACAGATCATTCCTAATTGTTTTCTAGCAAGCCTTTAGCTGTGCAAGTTGCTTTGAAAGTAGGATATAAAACTGCATGAACTATACACATGTTCTCAAATGACTTACAACATGTGTACTCAATGAGAAGCATTCTCAAGTAGTAGAGATCACCTATAGAAGGAGAAACAAAATAAATGTGACCACAAACATCTCCCTTTCTTCACTTTGTCCAAATTTTTATTGTTGCATTCCAAACCCGCTACTAAGAGAATGCTTGGTACAACAATGCATTCCAAACCCGCTACTAAGAGAATGCTTGGTACAACAATGCATTAGCCTCTAGATGTTTTTGATTGCAAACAAACCACTCAGTCAAAGTTGTCTACTGCATGTTGGTATTAGAAACTACTTGTCTTATATTGTTACTATCATGGAAGCTTACCACAATTTCCCTTGGTAGGTGGTGCACATGCAAACATATGATATATGGCTTTTCATTATGCAATTGGTATTCAAAAATCCTCTAACATGCCTTAGGTGCAAAAACATATCATGCATCAAGGTACATTTATATCTTATCAACAAAATCAACTATTCCAAAACCAGTTATTGCATCCAATAGGTTCCTCCCTACAAATTAAAACCTTACTACCACACGGTCATATCCTTGGTACATATATTTCTAAATGTATTTTACAATGAAAATGGTAGAACACTCCTCCACACTAATGTGCACTTCATATTTTTTAGATAGGTAAGGATTGTGGGGCACAACCCAACAGTTGTCGAGATAGGCACCTCTAATCAAAACCCATATTCCATTGTTTCTTCTCATATAAACTAGGATTTTTATAGTCCTATGGTCAATGCCTTGGACATTCGCCATTCACCATGCATGATTTTTTTTTTTGTCTAAGATAGGCTACATAGGCCATGCATGCTCCAAGCAATAACACTCTCAAATAGCTTGTTGAATATTTCTCGATCTAGAAACTCTACACAAACAATCCTATCATAGTGATCAACATCCTTTGGCTTGAAGCCATCGTGCAATATTGAAAGTGTATGCGACTGTGGCAAGCCTCATTTATGGAACTTAGTTATACTCAGGTAGACTACAACTTTCTGAAACAAACTTTTATTCACAAGTTTTTCCATCATGTCCTTATGTTTTTGACAAAAGAATCTAGTGGTCAAGTCTTGCCTATCATGCACTGTCTAACTAGGCGATGAAGCATCCTTAATATCCACCCACCTTAGATTACATGTGAAGGTAATGAAGAGATCAATTTTACCCCTACTATGAACTATGGCCATAGCATCCTGCTAGCTGTTAATACATGTGCTAAGGACCTCCCATAAAGGATGATAGAAGAACAATGTGCTTACCAACAGATCTCTAAGAAACAACCCAAAAATTGCTATGATAATTTTCCACCTCATTGTATACATGCAAGAGTGTCATCTCTCACCTGAAGACAATACGCATAGTACTCCATTTGTGTAACACAATCTTTTTTAGGCATGTGTTCTGGAGGTATACTATCATCCACTATAGAGTAAGGGATTTTAAAGTGCCACCCATCTTCTCCATTTGAATACCAGGAAACATACAAAAACAGCATGTAGCTTTGATGTAGATTGGACACAGTGACACATGTGCAATTTCTCATATAGACATTTATGTCACGATGCTGCAAGCTGTCATCATTACCTTGACTTGGCATAATAGCCACAACTTCATTGATAGTTAGCACAAAGGAATTTTTTTATTTATCTCTTTTGTGGGATTTTCTAGAATTATCTCTCCAACAATTCGAAAGGCTCAAGCATAAAGGTTGATATTTTGCATCATTTTTTGCAAAGGAAGTTAATATGCTTGGATCAAGGTTGGACATTACCAACATCTTATTTTGAAGTCCATCCTTAATATCATCCTTAATATCATATACATACAATTATGCAAACCTTGGTATTGCACGATTATGAATATGTTGTACCATTGACCTAATACAGTGGTATATGGACCCATGCACTCGAAAGGTGTATCAATTCCCACTACCAAGCAATGACTCATCCATATTAGCACCCAACAATACAAAAGCAAGGGCAACATTGTAGACTAAAATCTGTTTCTTAAATTCCCTACTCTCATGGTTATCACCACCAACAAATCACACAAGGGCTCAAGTGATTCTTGAAGGGGAGGCAATGAAACCTTCCCATTCTTGCAATAGTGCTTTCCCATAGTCAATCCACCAACAATTCTAGACTCGAAAGTCCAAATCTTTGCACAACACTAAGAACATAGTTTGTTTATTTCTACAAGATTTTGTAATCCAAGGTCACAATAATACAGCACACGCATCATAGGATGTGCTTTCATCGGCAATATCTCATGGAGAAGGGAAAGTGCTACTCCATTGTTAGGATCAAAAATTGGTTCTAGCATATGTTACATATTAAGTGGTATATGAGAAATGATGCCTATATATTGCACTTCCTCTACTATACCTACATGCATAGGTACAAAGAATGACGTAAGATTCTCAACCCCATGAGGATTTCCATTTCCAAGAATGGAAGGTACTTTCAAAACTTAATTTATTGTACATAATGAAATATGTGCAACATTAAAACCATCAAACCTAGCATTTTGATTTGTATTCTGCAAAGCAGAAAAACCTAATTGGAAGCTTCATAGTTGAATACAAAGCCTAGCATTATGTCTTCAATTAAGTCTTGTTAAGTTTAACCATAATCTACACAACTGTAGAATCAACCCCCATGACCTAATGGATATAAAGCTAGTGCCATCCTCTGAGAACAATATTATTGGGGCTGTAAACAAAAGATATGCAAAGCTAAAATGAAAAAGAGAAAAGGATCTATATGCACATGCATTCATGGGCCATATGCACACACACACACACACACACACACACAGAGTATGTATGCATCACTCACACATATGTACATAGTGTTATATATGTATTTACATACATATATGCATGTATGCATCACTCACACATATGTACATAGTGTTATATATGTATTTACATACATATATGCACGTCTGTGTGTGTGTGTGTGTGTGTGTGTGTGTGTGTGTGTGTGTGTGTGTGTGTGTGTGTGTGCTATAAACACCATACATACATATGTATATATGAGAGAGAGAGAGAGAGAGAGAGAAATGTATGCATATAAGTATGTAAATACATATACACATATACAACCATACATTGTATAAGAGAGAGAGAGAGGGGCGTGTGTGTGTGTGTGTGTGTGTGTGTGTGTGTGTGTGTGTGTGTGTGTGTGTGTGTGTGTGTGTGTGTGTGTGTGTGTGTGTGTGTGTGTGTGTGTGTGTGTGTGTGTGTGCGTGCGTGCACGTGCACATGCACGTGCGCGTGCGTGCATGCGCACGCGCGTGTGTGTGTGCACGCGCATGTAAAACCATACACTACATACACTGTATGAGTAAGAGTGAGAGAGAGAGAAAGAGAGAGAGATGTGTATGTACATATATACAAATGCAACCATACATTGTATGAGATATATATATATATGTGTGTGTGTGTACATATGTGTAAAACCATAACTACATGTGTGTGTATGTGTGTGTGTGTGTGTGTGTGTGTGTGTGTGTGTGTGTGTGTGTGTGTGTGTGTGTGTGTGTGTGTGTGTGTGTGTGTGTGTGTGTGTGTGTGTGTGTGTGTGTGTGTGTGTGTGTGTGTGTCACACGCACACACTGAAGTGCAGGATATGCAATGAAGCTCCATTGTGCTTCAATGGAGATGCAGGTTTAAAGAGAGAAGAGCAGTCAGCATGTGTGGATACAATCGATTGTACTGCTTTAGGTTTTTCAGATAGATATATCAAACGTGGTACAAGACCCTGAAGGGTACATTCACGCCCATACATGAGTGCAAGCATGGTGACCCTTTATTCCCAACAATCTCCACACCTACATGCAATGTGTCTGAAGGTAGAGAAAAGAATCAGGTAAGTCTATGTACAAAGCTGAAAACACTATATCTATCCAACTCCCATCATCTAGCAGCAATGAGCAAACCGCTCTACTAGAAGACCCTTCGTGAGAAGGTCTACAGGGTTATCATCTATATGTACCTTGACAAGCTCAATGCACTTGCTATCATGTACATCTATGATAAATGATACTTCACATGTATGTGTTTTGTCTTTGCATGAAAGACAAGATTCCATGCTAACATGATAGCACTCTGACTATCACAGTGGAGGACAGGAATCTCTATAATGCCAAGCTCCCCCATCAAACGTAAAAGCGATAAAGCCTCCTACATGCCTTAGTGGAAGCCACATACTCTGCTTCAGTAGTAGACAATGCAACACACTTCTGTAGCCTGGATATCCAAGAGACTACTCCCCTTGTGGAGGTAAATACATACCTTGAAGTAGACTTCTTGCAATTAGCATTACCAATATAGTCTGCATCCATAAAACCAATGACAAATACCTTATGTTTTCCAAAGAAGATGCACAAATCCTTTGTGCCCTTAAGGTATCTCATGATACACTTCATTACTTCCCAATGCTTTTTTCCAAGGTGTGCCATGTACTTGCTAACCACTCCCACCACAAATGTTATGTGAGGATGTATAGCAATCATAGCATACATCAATCTACCAATAGTTGAAGCATATAGAATCTTGGCCATTTCATCATTTTCATCATCAGATGTAGGGTTGTCATCTGCACTAAGTTTCACATATGGAGTTAATGATACATCAATCGCTTTCTTCCCCTTCATATTGAAATGCTGTAAAATCTTAGATACATACTCTTGCTGTGACAGATAGAGAAGACCCTTCAATCTATCCTTGATTATACACATCCCAAGGATATGATTTGCCTCACCAAGATCCTTCATGTCAAAAATGTTGTGTAGGCTTTATTTCAAGGTGTCCAAGACATGGACATCCCTACCTACAATCAACATGTTATCCACATACAAAACCAAGGTAATCAAGCTGCCATCTACTGCCTTCTTGGTGTATAAGCACTAATCCACTTGAATCATGTTAAACCCTTCAGACTGCATGACTGTATCAAACTTATGATACCATTTTTGTGGTGCTTGTTTAAGTCCATACAAACTCCTGTTGAGTTTACATACCATCTTCTCTTTTCCCTTTGCCACAAAACCCTCAAGCTACTACATATAGATGTCCTCATGCAGATCACCATGTAAGAAAGCAGTCTTTACATCCATCTTATATGAGTTACATATCCTCAGATGCAACCAAATCCAAGATGGTCTGCAAAGTAGTCATTTTGACTACATGAGAGAAAATTTCATCAAAATCAATTCCATGTTCCTACTTGTACCCCTTTGCAACAAGCTGTGCTTTGTACTTTGGCGAGGAACCAGAAGTGACTTTAATCTTATAAACCCATTTGCATGGTAGTACTTTTTTTCCCTTTAGGCAAATGCACCAGATCCTAAGTGCTATTCTTCTCTAGAGATTCCATCTTTGACAACATAGCCTTATGCCACTTCTTGCTATCCTATCTATCCGTTGCTTCTTTGAAGCATGATGGTTCACCACAGTCACAGTCAACATGACATAATCAGCAACATACTGAGCACTAGGGACAAACCTATCCAGCTACCTTGAAGGTCAGGTCGACCTACTGACCAAAGGTTCAGCATTTGCGGATTGTGAGGCCTACAAATTTATATTTATAGCTTGCTATCAAGAAATTTTAGCATGTTGTCCTACCAATTCTAAATGTGTGATACATCATGGGCAACTCCTTGCCGATCGTTTTCAGTATCATTCCCTACATTTTTAGGGTTAATTATAGTAAGTATCTATTGTTGTTCAATGAGCATTCTCTATTGTCCAATAGGTACATCTTCCCGAAATACAATCCTTCTGACCTCCTATCTAATTTGGGTTGTTTATGCATGCGATCTTCTCGAAAGATAACATCATTGATGCGTACTATCCTTTTTTCACGATCCCATAATTGATATCCCATTTCACCCTCATCACCATATCCTAGGAAAATGCATTTATAAGACTTTGGCTACATATTCCTAGAATACAATCCTTCTGACATCCTCTCTCTTTTCGGGCAGTTTATGCATGCAATCTTCCCGAAAGATAACATCATTACTACGTAGTATCCTTTTCTCAGGATCTCATAATGAATACCTCATTTCACCCTCACCACCATATCCTAGGAAAATGCACTTATAGGACTTTGGCTCAAGTTTGTTGTATTCTTCCTTACAAATATGCACAAATGCCTCGCATCCAAATAATTTCAAGTGAGCATATGAAGGTGGCTTGCCCGATCACACTTCCTAAGGGACTCTTCCCCCCCCCCCCCCCCCCCCAAAGACCTATTCGGTGATCGATTTATCAAGTGAGCAGCTGTCATAATAGCCTCTGCCCAA
Organism: Lygodium microphyllum; assembly: GCF_053477565.2. Lineage (NCBI taxonomy): Eukaryota > Viridiplantae > Streptophyta > Polypodiopsida > Schizaeales > Lygodiaceae > Lygodium > Lygodium microphyllum. The sequence goes on along the minus strand of NC_141148.1, from coordinate 8,260,571 downwards.
AAACCACGAGGTAATGCAACATGAGCCAATATAGTACAGACCTTATCCTAAACGGTCCTGCTTATACGCTCTACAACTCCATTTTGGGGCAGATTATAAGTGACAGTGAGCTCCCCCTTTATCCCTTTGCTATCACAAAAGTCCTGAAATGTATTAGACACATTCCCCACCATTGTCAGAGCGAAGACACTTGAGTGTCTTGCCAATTATATTTTCAGCCCCAATGCCAAGAATTTCTTGAATTAATCCAAAGCCTTGTCCTTAAGACGGATAGGATATGCCCATAGTTTTCATGTAGCATCATCAACAAAAGTGATAAAGTACTTTTTCCCTAGAGACAACCTTGGCATTTAACATGCATCTGAATGTACCAACTCTAAAGAAGAAGATTTCAACAAAAGAGACTTTTTATGTGATGTTTGAGTATGTTTACCATAGAAACAATAAATCAGCATACCTGAAACGCAGCAAATAACCCAAACGAGAAAACCCTTTTATTCCAATTTGACTCGTGTGTCCCAACCAACGATGCCACAAAGAAACACTCAATTGCTCGATAATGGTAACAACATGGTCACGCACACTAGATACATGCAATGGATCATAGCAACACTATTAGAGCCTCTATCAATGATTTTAGATGCCTTACATATCTTCTATTTGTTATCCCCAAAAGTGGTGTGATAGCCTTCATCATCTAGCTATCATATGCTTATCAAGCTCTTCTTAAGCTAGGATACATGCCTCACATGATGCAAGGTAAACACAAAACCATGCTAAAATTCTAATTGTACACTGCCAATCCTTACAATATCACATGCATAGTTGTCCCCCAAGTGGACAACACCATGTCTACCACCACTATAATTAGTGAATCATTCACAATGTGAGTTATATGAAATGAAGCACCTAAATCAAGGATCCAAGTGTGCATGACATCGTCAGAATCTACAATGAGAGACTGTGCACTTAAAAGAAGAAGCAAAGAGGACATCACTACCACTGTCGCTCTCATGACTGACTATATTGACTTCCTCTATCTTGAAATTGCTCTTCTTTACAGGTTGGCTATCCTTTTTCTCATCATTGCTATCATCAATCTTTTTATCCTTGCCTTTCTCTTTCTTCCACTTATACCAATCACACCTAAAGTGTCCTTTCTTGCCACAATGATGGCACTCTATATCTTTCCCATTAGAGTTGTTGCGTCCTTTATTTTTAGACTTTCCTTTCTGGTAAGATTTGCCTCTAGTATGCAATGCACAGAAAACTTGTTGGCTACATTATTCTATCTATTCAGCTCTTCCATAAGCAAAGAGCTCTCCACATCGAAGTACATCAACATCACACTGGAGTTGCTCATGGCTGCCTTGAATATGTCCTGACTATCAAGCAAAGTGCGTATCAAGAAAGTGGCCTTGAACTCATCATCAATGTTAAACTTCAAAGCAACCAGCTAGTTAAAAACCAGCAAGAAAGTGGCCTTAAACTCATCATCAATGTTAAACTTCAAAGCAACTAGCTAGTTAAAAACCAACAAGAAAGTGGCCTTAAACTCATCATCAATGTTAAACTTCAAAGCAACCAGCTAGTTAAAAATGGAGTCAAACTCATTGAGATGTACAGACATGGCTATACCTTTCTTCATGTGAAGATCCATCAACTTCTTCAACTAGTAAACCTTACTAACATCATTCTTTTGAGTATACAACTCCTAAAGTCTAGTCCACATAGCATATGTAGAGTCCAACTTCTCCATCTTAAAACAATAAAGAGTCTGAAATTGAAACCTCAATCATAGAGCATACAAGCTCATCCAGATCTTCCCAATCCTCTTTCTCAATGTCTGTTGATCATACCCCCTTTGTCTTAATAGGCTTCATCTGTTTCTTTTGCACCAAGACAGCACTGCTTCTGCCATACGGCAAAGTTATGTGCACCCTTGAGCTTCTTGATATGCAAAAGGTTGTTGCTATCATTGTTTCCAACCGTGATTATAGCCAAATATGACTCAAAGGTTAATAAAGACAAGCCCAATCTATCACACATGACCAAGAAGAGATACAAGTGTCAAGCAACAAGATGTTTCCATAATCTTGATTCAATATTGACTATTGATCGTATCCCAACATAGCCATGGCATATGAGCTCAGTTGCATACATCAATGCATTACCAAATAGCATTTGACAACTCTATGGATAACATGTCTGCATATAAGACCTACAGTTCATAGTGTACAACATCAAAATGTCTACAAAAAAATTATCTATTTCAACCCAAAATGAGGCACAAAGCATGTGCAATCACTATTCAAGCATATGCCAATGATTTAATACTAAATCAGTATTCAAAGACATCAATGGAAAGCATAAATCTATGCCAAATACTATCCCAGATATGGTACCAGATGAGTGTCTACTGTAATGAATGACATATAATGTCAATAAAAAATAAGCTTCAATTACTGCTCAAATGCATTCTGAAGTCATGACAAAGCATATGACATCAACCACAAGCATCATTGTATCAACCCAAGTAGTCACGAAGCACCCAAGTAGTAATAGACATAACATAAGCCCTATAAAGTATGTTTAGCCATGTGTAATACATACAACACATAAATCTCTATCCAAATTGGGAAAATGAAATGCTAAAATCAACCCAAAGTCATCTCACAATATAGGCATAACATCCCCAAAGTATCCAACATCAATCATAGCCATTCGGGCATCAAATGAGCATAAGCAAGGAGCATGAAGCATCAAGACAAGGGGTTGCCTTGTTTTATACAACCTGTAGATTGTTCTTCACAGTCCAAAACTAAAGATATGGTAGTTAATCTCAATGCCAAGTGTCAATAGTCGATGCAAGGTTCATTACCACTAACCAAGGAGGATAAGCTGCCATTGAGCTTGAGTAGGAGCAGTAGAGGACTAATCTAAGAAAAAAAAAGGTCTATGCAACTGGCATGAATTTACACCTATTGTCCTTGGGGTTGGGCAACAATAAGTGATGGTTCAAAAGCCTCAATCAAGTTTATAAGGCTAAAATAAGCCTAGACCAAGTCTAGAGCAAGCCCCCATTGCAAGCCAAGGGAAAAAGGGGTGCCAACCTTCATGTGTAGATTGAGGTAAAATTGCCCTATAAACTAAGCTAAAAGCTCACTATCATGAGCTCAACACAAGTTCTAAGGAAGCCTTGCAAAGCACCCACAAAGCCAAGAAGCTTAAAGTCTAGCTTTGATGGAGATGCATGCTTAAAGAGAGAAGAGCAAATATAGCATGTGTGAGTACAATCAGATTGTTTTGCTTTAGGTTTTTCAAATACATATATCAAACAAGGTACAAAACCTTGAAGGGTACATTCACACCCATACACAAGTGCAAGCACAATGGCCCTTTATTCCCAACACACACACACGCACGCACGCATGTATGCGTGTGTCACGCATGTGTGTGTGTGCACCTAAATACATTATATAGATATATCCATATATTGCATGAGAGAGAGAGAGAGAGAGAGAGAGAGAGAGCTTGCACCATCTTAAGCACTTTAACAATTAATTCAAAGGAAAGAAGTTAGAAATGGCAAAAAAACAAAATCAATTATGAAAAACTTAAATTACAAAAATAATAAAATTGTTCCCACCAACAATAGACAAGTTACAACCGTCTCTAAAATATTCCCTTCAAAAGCTAACATTAAAACCTAGATGACCTACCAATCATAACAGGACGGGCCTCATGAATGACAGACACCAAGTGCAGCATGCTAGCCATTTTAGCAGTTGCATCACTCTCGATCCTTACAATGACCACGTTCCAACACCCAAGATATATGGCCTGCTTTTGTCTGGAAAAAGGAAATTCGGTTCACAAGCATTCTTTTTCAGACATGCGAGGTATCTTCTTTTGAATTCAAAAAAAGTTCAATTTCCGTTCGGGAACATGTCTGGTAGCCATGTAGGCTTGGGAGGGAGTGTTAAATCTAACATCCTTCCGATGGATCATGGAATATCTGTTCTTCACACAGCCGCAGCGGAATTTTGCAGGCCTCCTGTAACCAACTTCACCGCGCATTCTCTCTCTCTCTCTCACTCTCGAGCAGTACCGCAATAAGGATTGCCAGCGTCACAACCATGGACTCTCTAAGTAATCTGAAAAGACAAAGGACAACGTTTCACAGAACATGCAGAAGAGCGCACCAAAAGGTATGCAAGATTACTGATAAAATCATATCTTGGGCAAAAGAAGACTGCATTCTAAAACATGGTCACAGTTAAGAAATATGAGAGAGAGAGAGAGAGAGAGAGAGATTTGCACATTCGAGCAGGAAGAAAACTTTGTGCCATCATATGAACATTTTTTACGTACACTGGGTATATATTCTAGTTCCAAAATCCCCACACCTATACATTCTTGGATTGTCCTTGGATATCCCAGAATCACAGAAAGTATACAAAGGCTGAAAGGGTTTTGGTCTCAAACATCTTATCAACGGTTGATATGTGAAAAGCCACGGCCGAGTTCGATCTTCTAGATGGCTTCGTCTTCTTTCCGATTCACTCATCAACAATAGCTAAAGGTATGCGACCGGCAAGACGCTCAAAAACCATGTCTTCGAAAGACTTAATGGAATGTGAGCCGTCCAAATACAACAAAAACCGGTTAATGTTGACGACAGGGACTTCAATGAATTTACCCAGTCCAAAGTTACAGCACTGGCAAACTATCTGCTTAACTTTCGCCAAATGTTTTTCCTCAACTGCTGAGCATTTGAGCTTTTTTGTTTGGCAACTATTTACGTTTGCTGTTGTGGGGGTTAAGTGCACTATGACTATGCTAGGTTGGTTTGTCTCCATTGTCATCCTCTGACTTTTGAGAATCCCTCAGCTTTCCAATAAAATCTAGCAAAGCTTCCTGAGAATCAGGGAACTGCTTCAAAAAGTCTTGTGAGAGCTCTTGAGAGCTCAAGGAATTCAGTTTCATGTCTATCATATCTTGTGTATTCACAAACCTCTCTCCAAAAAAAGAGTGCTGCATTAAACAAAGCATAATACTCAGTACAGCATTGGTAGGCAATCTTGACACAAAACAGCATGCACATTACCAGACAACATCCAGCAGCAGTAATTGGATCTACCCACCAGCGAGAAATCTGAATTCTGCAGCATGTCCAGGGAAAAGGAATCAGGCCTGAATCCTCCATCCTGCCCAGCTTGATCTGCATACTGCTGACCTACAACCTCAATCTCACCAGTATTCACAACCATGGCATCATAGCTTCGTACAACACCATGTTCCCATGTTTCAGCACCCTGTATGCCATGAAACTCTCCAACATTCGCTGAGGAATTATGGCTTGGTACAGCATCTAGGCCAGTTTCAGCACCTACAGTCTTCTGCTCATGAGAAGGGACACTTTGATTTACAGCTGTCTGGATCTGCTCACTGCATAGCAGACTCATCATTTTGGCATCAACACTTGGCAGTGACAGAGATCTCATACTGCAGGTAACATCAATTTGCATTATCTTCTGATTGTCAGGTGCAAATTCATTTTCAACCTGTACTTCAGAAACAGGCCGTACTCGAGAAATGGGCTGCACTTCATGAATGGACTGTGCTTCACAAAAGTTGGGTAGACCTCTTGGCTCTGCCGAACAACCAGTGTCCTCCATTGGCATGGAACTTCCTTGATGCAATGGAGTCTGTCATGAAAAACAGAAATTTGTTAGACCTTATGTCATCAGCTTTTGCTTCAGCATTGACTACTGCAGGGGATCCAGAATAATGTTCTGCTCCAACTATACTCAGATATTCCTGTACAATAGCAATTGAAATATAACCATAGACAAGAAATATTCGGCAGAATCATGCACAGCACTGTACACCCATCTGTGCAAAAGGTAACATCTGGCTGACATAGGCTGATTAGAAATCGGCATTCAGGGCCAAGGCAAAAAGACTTCAAGACAGATTTTGCCATCGATGTTTCCAAACTATCAGACCTAAGTTAGTATGAAGGTAGCATAAAACTGTCTTAAACTGCATGTTCTGCCAAAAATTAAGCAGTGGATAAGATGTAAGTAGATCCAGATAATGTTCTGCTCCAACTAAACTCAGACAGTCCTATACAATAGGAATTGAAACACCAAACCAAAATAGCAATAGACAAGAAATGTTCAGCAGAACCATACACAGCACTGCACATACTTGTAAGAAAGCAGATAACATCCGTATGACATAGGCTTATTCCACATCAGCATTCAAGCAAACAAACTTTATGACAGATTTAGCCATCCATGTTTCAATGAAAAACCATCAGACCTTATCCAGTAAGAAGGTGGTATAAACTGCATAAAACTGCAAGTTGCACCAGACATTAAGCACACTGAATAAGGTGTGAGTAGTCCCGTAATAGTGGCATGTCCCACAGACACTTGCACAGAGAGAGAGAGAGAGAGAGAGAGAGAGAGAGAGAAGCATGAACAGGATGATTTCAAACCTACCTCATTTCTAAGGACTTGGCAATAATCATTTGCCGAATTGAAGCCTACACTCTGCAGACAAGGGAAAGAGCTCAGAAGTTGAACTAACACTAGTCATAATAAAACCCACCAATAGCCATTCGAATAATAACCACCATTGGATGGCATACCTCACTTCTCTTGTAAATTTGGCAGTAATCACCTGCTGAATTGAAACCAATACTCTGCAGCCAGGGATATAGCTCAGGCCTTGAGATGAGATTGACTGCATAATTTGACCTTTACTAATACAGAAATACGTAAGGTTTGATCATGCTACCTGCTCAGGACTCTGATCGGTCTTGATAAAATTCACAGACATGGAAGCACTGAGACGCTCAACTTCTTCAGTGATGTCTCCTAGTAAGCCTTTGAGTCGTTTAGCTGCCATCTGTACATGAGCAGAGCCTGGGGTTTTAGGCGCAGATGGTGTAGCCTGTGGATCGATTGAGGTAGCACTGGTGCCAGTTTGGGGGCAAGATGGAGCAGGCCCTCCCGTAAGTTCCAAGGGAGCTGGTTGAAGATCATCATCATCCCCTTTGCGCATCAATCCTAATAGTCTTGGCTGTGTCTGGTAGAACACTTTGGAGACCACAAGTTCTCCATTCTTTTCCTCCTCTTGCTCACCTAGGTGGTATTGATGCATAACCCAGTTGGTCTTGTCTGGTTTTGCTTTCTTACCAAAACTAACATAGAGGACCATGATCTTCTTACATCCCAACTGCCTTCCATTATCTACAACAGGGCGAGTCTTGCCAGTCTTGTGCCAGCGTACTTCACCTGTTCCTTCTGAGTTTTCAGCTGATGGAATCTTTCTGCGCTTCCGATTGCCTGTCATATAGGCCTGTGATGGCCTATGAAAAAAATGAATGCTGCTGCCATCACAGCGGATTCCTAGCACACCATTCAATAAAGCATTCATTAAGACACCGTACAAGCAGAAAACAGAACATGCAGGAGTACAGTGCCTATGAATACCTGGGAACTTCTCAGGGTGAGTGTAGCAAATACCATCATCCCCATTCAGAGTAGGAATGAACTCATCAATAAATGGATGTGGTTTCAATCCATTAAGCCCAACCTGAGCTGCTAAATGCTCCAGCAGCTCTTGGTCTGAAGGATCGAACTTCACACCAACAGGGAGCCCTGGCCACTCAGGTGTCCTCTGCAGTCTCAAACAAAGATTTTTATTCAAAGAAGCAATCCATGTTTATAGCAACTATTGACAGAAAGCACTGTGACATGTGATTCAACCGTTTGACAAACTCGTGTAACGAAAGAGGTTCAAAGACTTGGAAACTTATTGATAATCATTGAATGATCATGTGGTTATTTGAAAATTCTCTTTCAGCATAAAATCCACATACATTACTCTGATCGAAAGTGTAGCCACATGATGGGCATGTAATGATTTCACCATGCCCACAAGCACCATGAGAAGGATTTTTGACTTTTTTAGCAAAGGTCCTACCATCGACAACCCATGTCATTCTGCAAGAGTATAAACAAACAGGAACCGCACGAGTGAGCTCCAAGATAATCTGCAGAGCTCAGTGTGTGCTCAAGATTTTGATTCGTAGATAGTTTACTGAAGCAGCCAACTGATGGGAGCATACTCATAGATACAAGAACAAAAACCCCTGTTTTCAGTAAATACAAACAAAATGGGCACATTCTGTTCAAGTTCAAGCTCAATGGGACGCGTCCACTAATCATTGCTGATGAGATACATTAATCTTTAGTGAAAAGAACAAAAGCGGATTGAAAGAACAAGCAAATGAATGAGAGAAGGTAGGTTTCGTACTTGTTGCTGACCAAATAGATTCACTAGGCACACTCGATATGTAGATTGGCCAATGTGATCATGAAACAATGCTGTCCGGAAAGCTTCTTGAGCGCTCGCTCATGGCAAAGGCATGCTCTGTTCTACAAGGTGCAAGACGAGAAAATACCTGTAAAGCTAGAATCGAAGAAGAAGGGCTGACCTTACGAATGAGAAGTAATAAGAAGAGGAAGAAGATAAGGAAAGATGGCGCGGATTATGAAGGAGAAGCTTACATCGAAAGAAGGCAGGCGACCCTCCTCCTTCCATCTATGCACGCCCCCGTCCGCTGAGGGAGGAGGAGGAGGAGGAATAGGAAGTGAGAAAACACATAAATCGATTTCGGTTCTTTTCCATGCCCCGCTTATTGGCGCTACGTATATTATTTATATATATAATATATCATGTATAATATATAATATGCGCGTATTTTAAAGTGAGTATTTAGATTTCGGATTTTAAACTAAGCGGCCCTCTCGAGTGGGCTGCCGTTGGCCTCCTCTCTCTCTCTCTCTCTCTCTCTCTCGTTTCACTTCTCTCTAGCCAGCTACTTCAGCCGCCGGTAGGAACATTTTATACTCTCGGGCCTCGGGCCTCACCCGCCACAGACACAGAGAGAGAGAGAGAGAGAAGAGGAAGAAGAGAGAAGTGAATTGAATGCTCACAGATCGCAAACAAAAAATATGAACGTAGAAATTGGGTTCCTTGCCCTGCACGAATGCCGAAAGTATCCACAACACAACATGATGCCAAGTTCCAACCCCGGGGGGGGGTCTTTCTGGAGTGTGACGTGTCTCTCATGAAATTTTAGCCTCGACCCTTTCTACGAAGAATTTTATTAGGATGGATCATGGACCATTGGAAAAGAACCAGAAAGAACCAACGACCTCTCGACCCCTGTACTTCCTTTTGGAAGAAGTTTTACCCTCTCGAGTCTCTATCCTACCCCTTGGCATTCTAGGACCCCTTGCAATATGACACCGCAAAGAAACTCCTCCAAATTATTTAGATTATTTGATCACACTAACTTCATATTGGATGTCTATGATAATGTATGGGATTGTATACGATCACTCATGACTCACTCTCATGACTCACTATATGTAGGGATCGAATTTGCTTAGCATAGGGGAGCTACCTTCTTTTGCATTTCACCAAAAAAGACCTATTCAAAGTATTTTCAATAATCTACACTAGCATTCCATGCGCGCTTTCACCGCTTCGCGGCAGCATGCGAAGCAACTTCGCTCAATAATCTATTCTCCTCTTTCTCCCTCCTATTTCCCCTCTCCATTTCTAAGATGTTTTATTTCTCTCTCTCTCTCTCTCTCTCTCTCTCTCTCTCTCTCTCTCTCTCTCTCTCTCTCTCTCTCTCTCATACACCAAACTTAAAACTAAAAGTAGTTTATAAAATTTGTAGCACAGAATGCCAGACATAGAAACAATCTCTTCCATGCACCACACTTACAAACTTTCCTCTCGACATCAATGTAAGGAATCGCATGCTTAATTTGTGTGATACGTAGAAACAACAAGGTTGTAGTGTCGCTACATGCACACTGTGTAAAAAAAATCTAGAATGTGGCTTTCTTATTGATTTAGAGAGCCAATACCATTTTAGACATTAGTATTAGTGTCCATAGTTCAAAAATATTGAATTTTTGGACAAGTTTTAGCCAATTTTTGATATTCTAGATATTGTCTCTTGTAAAAATCCATAAAATTATAGACAACTTCTAGATTAGGATGACATGTAAAAGAAAGCATGTAGCTCTCAACCAATTTAAGAGGATTTTATGTAAAAAGAGAAATTGGCAAAATCGCGCGACGCGCAATCGCTGTTTTCAGGCAGTGAACAGCACTCCAAAGTGGGAGATGAAGAAGGAGTGATTTGACAGAATTCTGGCCAGGTGTCCGGGTATTTTATCCCCCTTTCGGAGCCAATGGAAGCATCAGATTGGCGATCTGAGCAGCATAGAGGAAGGTATTATTTTATACATGTTTTTGTCTATTAGAGTTATATCTTCTCATAATGCTGAAAGAAACTAACAGGCTTCATCTCTGTTAGTATTCTTCTTCATTTTATATTTCTTTTTTGGAGTATTCTTCTACGTCTTCAACTTCTTCCAACCCCTTCTCTTCCGTCTACTCCTCTCCGTGAATCTACAGTCACCCTGATGTCTCCTACCCCAGTGGTGGACTCTCGACACCAAACGCACAAACACCATGTTAGGGAAAGTTTATGTTATCATCATAGGTGAATTCCAAAATATATTTTGGCTGATTTGGGGCTGATATCTTCAGCCATATTCAAAGAATTAGCTACAACAGTGTTCTTTTAATTTATTTCTTACTCTGCAGAAGATATCGTGTCAAAATATGCAAGCATTATGTGCCCCTATGGCAAGGCAATGTTTAGATGCTTTGAGTTGAATTAAAATACGCTTTTTCTCTTATTTCTTGGTTGTGGTAACTTATCCTTATCAGGAACTCGATTTGAAGCTCTCTTGAAGCAAGTCTCTTTGTCCTACAAGCCTTGTAATTGACTCATAAGCTTTTGTCCCGAACAATCTACATTGAATGTAATAATGCAAAGTTGATTCATGCTATGGCATCATATATGAATGATGGAATGCATAGTTGTTTATGATACATGACAGCATATTGTACTTGATTTTTTTTTATTGCTCTTACGGTTAAGAAAACAAGCTTGATTTAAGTTAGAACTTATGAGATAATACTCTTGTAATCTTTGCTAAGAACATGCAATTGGAAGCTCTATCAACATCTTCAAGAACTTGGCTTGAAACCTTCAACCCTTCTCTTATCTCTACCATCTCCGGAGTCTAAGCTCTTGAACCCCCATACATTCTTCTCTCTCAAACCCCTGTGATTGACCGTGAAGTACCTCTTGAACCTTTAAACATTCACTGTAATCTACCTATCTCTTGAAGACACATCTCTATCTATCTTGTTCAGTTTTCTTGCCAAACTCCTATGGTGACCTTCAACCCTACGCGTTGCGACAATGCTATACTGAAACGGGTCATACTCGAGACAAAGACAAAGTACCACAAAAAGAATTTTTATAAGAGACCTAGTCAAAATGAAGCCACAAAGGCCAAGTATAAGGCACTCGAGTGTTTCCAAGTACCATAGGCAAATGGTCGATGCCAACAAAAAAAAGACAATGTCTCCAAGATGCTTAATAGAAAGAAAGCTTCCTCTTCTTTGACGAATCATTAGCAAAATCTTCCTCCTTGAGCAAAACATGCGAAGGCGAAGCAAGGAATGATCCCACAGTTTCCATTGGTAATCGCATGGGCGATTCAATAGTCCTACCTCTCTCTTTACCACCTGCATTGGAACAAAAATCACAATATAAGTATGTGGAACAACTAACAAAGACCATTTTATCCCAACAATAACAATACATTGTCAAATATTTGTGAACCATTCTGTAGGTACTGACAAATTTTGATACAGCGTCACAAAACAACCCAAATCCTTGAACCCATACTTGAACCAATGCCTCGGTATCTTATCAGTATGAGAGCGTTGAAATCTCTTCTTATGGTCAACCTCATACATATGCACCCGAAAACATTGTGTATCCACAATATATAACATCAATAAAAACTGGGAGCTTGATGTCAATATTAACATCATCATATAAACACTCGACAACCCTTGCAAGTGTCCTTCTTATGATATCATCACTCGTTACTATACGCAACATGCACTATAGCTCCTTTTGATAGTCAAAAGTTGGGTAATAGTGCCACTCTATGATAGACATTTGCAAAAGTTAAATAAATAGCGAAATATAAAAAATAATTTACTTTCAAGAGAGTATATGCCAATCAAATAGGGCATAGAGAGCAATTCACATATGTGCAAAACTAGTGTCCCTACATGGTCGTCAGTAACTACATCTCCGCAAAGAAAGCAATGCATATTACTGCACCTTTCGAAGAACATCCTTGTATACAATATTTGTGGTTATATCCCCATCCTTTTCACCCAATAGGACTTTCACACCATGCAAAGATTTTACCCTTGAAAATGCAATATATAGCTGACCATGTGTAAATACTAGTGCCTTTAGATAAAGCCCAACAATGGGAGTCTGTCCCTATGACTTGTTGATTATCATAGCAAATGCCAACCGGATGGAAAACTCTCCGTTTCATAGTAAATGGCAATTGTGTAGCATTAAAAATAAAAGTAATTTGAGGAATAAAAACTCGTTCACCCACATTTGTTCTTGTTATTATCTTAGCATCTATCACTTTCCTATTGAAAGCTCTAAATATCAACCGTGTACCATTACACATACTCCTTCCTGGGTTTAGGTTTCTAAGAAGAATAATAGGTGCATTTATCTTCAGCAACAATAAATGAGGAGAAAATCCACCTCCAAGGTCCAATGTATTTAAATGCTCAACATAGTACAAAAATTAGTCATCAGTCTCTACAATCGAATCTACACTATAATACTTGTTTAACCTCCCCTGGCACCAGTTGCAATGCATGATCATTCAAAGTAGCCACCTCTATATTCCGCGAGACAAGTATAGTCCGCTCACTAAAATACGATGTGCAGTCACCCACATTGGACACGTCACTGTAGACATTATCAATCAAGGTTTCGATAGATTGCCCTTTTAATACCATGCTAGGTGGAACACACATCTTATCACAACTATCAATAATACCCACTCCATTCCCTATTCCTTAAATCCAACAGATGAACCCATTGTCCACTACACTATCAGTTGTTGAGTAACACAATGCAGCATTAACAATATCCTCACGTGTTCCCTTTATCACAACCGGCAAGACCTGCCTAAAATCCCCTCCAAACAAAACAATGTTTTCACCAAATGGCTTATCACAACTCATAACATCTCTTAGAGTTCTATCAACCGCTTCAAAGGCATATCAATGGGTCATAAAAGCCTCATCCCACAAAATAAGGCTCGACTATCTCAATAACCAAGCAAGGTCACTTTGAATAGGAATGTTGCAGGTGGATCGATTTTTTAATTCTACTAGGATTTTAAACCGTGAGTGAGATGTACAACCACCTGGTAAAAGCAAGGCAACAATGCCACATGATGCTGTTGCCAGCACTATACGGCCACCACTGCGCACCTTCGCAAGTAAACACTTATACAGGAAAGTCTTCCTAAACCTAGTAGGACCATCCAAAAATAATATATATCCCCAGTGTCTGTGTCAACAGCATCCATAACTACACTAAAGGTGATTCTTTGTCCCTCATTCAACATTAACTGCATGGATCTAGAAACCCTACATTGTTCCGATGTGTTGTATGTATATTCACCTTGCAAAAGAGGGTTAGCATGCAGTTGTGAGTTTGGTTGATAAGGTTCAGGCAACCCATCAAAATCGGAGAGTCTTCCCTCTACATGGCGCAAAAGCTCTTGTAGATGTAACAAAGCCATGTTAGATGCCTCATGTTGTAGAACACCAAGAGAGACGTGCACATGCTGTAGGTGCAATCTATACATGATATCCTCTACCATTGGCACCAAAAATCATTCCCATAGATGGCCAAGCCGAGCTGGCTCACAAAAGACCAAAATTGCAACAAACAAAGTATGGAGTTGAGCATCGGTTTGCACAGAGGCAACTTCTTCTCAACACACAATATATTCATCATCACTCTCCAACATGCCCCTGGCAATGCAAGCATCCCTAAAAGTATCATAGATCACATTATCAACAGTACGCAAATCTTTAAAAGAAGCACATCCTCGACACTCTGTTAAAAGCATCTGCAAATAGTAGAGCTCCCCACAAGTAGGTGCCACAAAATACATCCGACCACATGTATTCCCACTCTTCCTCCTAGTCCAAATCTTACGTTGTGCATTCCACACCCAATACACTGGAAAGTCCTGATAGCAAATAGTCCTAGCCTCTAGATGAACGGGGTTGCACACAAACCATTCAGTAAGAGTAGTATTCTAGAGGTCTTTATTCTACACAACATCTGGTATACTATCTATATCTTGAAACACCACATAGTTCTCACCAGGTAAGTGAAGCTACAAATACTATATATCAGGCTTTTCATCGTGTAATGCATAATCATAGATCCGCCAACATGCCTTAGAGCCAGAAACATATCATGTATCCAAATAACTTTGAATCTCGTCCACCTCGTGAACATCGCCACCATTCCATGCTAAATCAATCCCAATAAAAAATTTAACAGTTGCACGGTCATGCCCCTTGTACACATACTTATACAAATACTTAACAATCGCATTGTCGAGCACACCTCCACATTTATGTGTGCATTGTATTTCTTACTCAAGAAAGAATTACATGGAACAATCCATTGATTATCAATAACATTACCATTTATGATCACAGAGTTTCTATCATCTCGTCTTTGATAAATGGGATAGCCAAAACTATCAACCGTTGTCATGTCCACTAATTTTCGCGGGTAGTCTTTAGTACACCTACCCTTATCCATACAGGGACTCTTGGGGTTCAATCCTCCGCAAGGGCCATGAATGTTGCACTTTGAAATTGTCTCAAATAAGGCTAGAAACTTAACTCTATCCGGCAACTCAGCACAAACTAGTCTATCGTAGTGACATGCTTCAAAAGGTTTGAAAGACGGCTCTAAAATGAGCAAAGTATGAGAATGTGGTAGCCCCCTCTTTTGGATTTCAATCATAGTAACATAGCCTGCAACCTTTCCAAAGAGATCCTTCCGCAACAACATGTACATTAAATCAACATGTTTTTTATGAAACACGCGAGCAGTCAAATCCGGATGGTCACAAGTACTTTGCCCAGGCAAAAAATTATTAGTTATCTCCAACCACTTTGGATTGCATATCATTGTTATAAAAAGGTCAAGTTTTCCCTTGCATCATACTATAGCCAAGGCATCCTGATATAATTGTTACATGTGCCTTGACCCACTTGTGAATGACGACGGTAAAATTATCCTCTTGCCAACAAAGGCACCAAAAATTTGCATTGGCCCATTATTGTTTGGCCCCACCATGTCTGCCAGGCCTTTGTAGACCTCCAATCGCAATACCGATTAATTATGGAGACACCAAGTTAACCTACACTACTCTATACTACAATAAGCATCAACAATAAATTGTTGCAATAGTTGACCACCACGCAATATGCACACCTCAGCATCTTTGCACACTTGAAGACAGAACACATAAAATTGCATTTGGGTAACATAATTTTTATTGGACAATTCATATATGTTAACAAGAACACTGACATTACTATAGGGAACCTTTACATGCCAACCATAATCTCCCATAGGAAAAAGGAGGACATATAGCATTAGCATATATGCTCTATGCAAGTTTGAAATAGCAACACATCGACCACCCCGAGTGTAAACATAAATATCCTAACGGTCAAGAGTATCCTTGTCACCCTGCCCCAGTAGGATAGCTACAATCTTAGTTGCTACAGGAGTAGAGTATTGCTTACTGGTTCTTTGAACACCAAAAATACTCGTTCTTAGTTCTTGCACAAGATTTTTTTTTGTAGTTGTAAATCCACAGATCTAAAAACATGTGCATATATGTTGTGTTGATGCATCATACATTGAAGCTCCCCTAGCAAATTTGGTAATAAATCATGTATAACCCCCAGCCTATTAAGAAACTCATGCTCGATATCATAAACATAGAGTTGTGCAAATCTTGGCCTTTCTTAACATTGCACATCAGGAAGCAAAGTACCTACACGGTGATAAACAAAGCCATGCAGTCTAAAGGTGTAACCATTCCCAATAACAGGTAGCTTGTCAACATTAGCTCCAAGTGATACAAATGCTAGAGCAATGTTGTATGCTCGTATGCTATTTTTAAATATCCTACTCTGAGGGTGTATACCATGCAACAAATCATGCAATCGTTGTGGTGGACGCTACAATAGTGGCAACATTACTTTTCCATTTTGACAACAGTGCCTTCCAAACAAAATTGACCCTTGCACCTGAGTCTCACATCTCCACAACTTAGCTAAACACCTCTTACACATTTTAGAATGACTTCCCATGGAATTTACATCCGGCTCTTGAAATAGCAGTACCATTGTTGCTCGGTGAACATCCATTGCAGGCAAAGCATGTAAAATGGAGCATAATTTACCATTTTGGGGATAAAAAACAACAATATTATGAACACGTGACTCATTTACCATTTTGGGCATAATTTACCATTTTGGGGATAAAAAACAACAATATTATGAACACGTGACTCATTAACCATGGAATTTTCCACATTGTGGCGATTCCCAAAATCACAACCATCTATTGATGTAAAAATATTAGGCACAACACGATTGACATGCGTCATTGCCAAATCTATACCAACATGCTGTTCAATTGGCTCATTATTCCCATTTACAATTTCAACATGGCGAGACACACTCTCACAAACCACTCCATTAAAATTTTTCCCATTTTGGCACCTAAACATTGAAACATTGTTAATGTGTGACTCGATAATCACATGATTAAGACCATTGCAACCACACACCGATGGCAAATCATTCGTCAAATCCACACCAAACTGTCAGACTTGAAATCCCCTAATGGTTCTATCCGCTGATGGCAAAACATTATCCAAGTCTATACCAAATTGTGGTTGGCCTATTTCATGATGACCGCTTGGAATCTCTTGATGAAGAGGCAGGTTTTCAATATTCCTACGAATGGGTCTACCATGATCTAAAATCCATTTCCAAGCCCTAAGCCTAGCAACCTACCATCGCTCATACCTTGTGGATGTAAGCACATCCCTATGAACACGCAACACATAGTCTCTGCTAGTTGCTTAATGCGAACACCCCATATTGATTGGATGGCCACAAATTTAAATATTTAAATACTTAAATATTTAAATATTAAATATTAAATATCAAGACGTACAATACCAAGTCAATGTATTTGAGTCAATGCATGCAACCTATTAATGTATTTGTCTACAAAGATGTTGGGCCCACCCATGAGAGAGAGAGAGAGAGAGAGAGAGAGAGAGAGAGAGAGAGAGAGAGAGAGAGAGAGACTTTTTGCTGAGATAGAGAATTTAGATATAAACACATGCATAATTGATCCATTTCAATTAACTAACAAAACAAAGTAAACATGCAACCATAGAAATGGTTATCAACACACTTTATCAAAGGCATGGTTTGATTTCAAAACTAAATGTATTGCGTACATTCGATGTACGCAATACATCAAATGTAAATATACTAACTATCACTGGATTATCAAAACTGCTCCATGTAAACCTTAAGAAAGAGACATCACGTTATACACACTCAATACATTTTATTCCAATACACTATTATATCAAAA